>NC_084890.1:22465648-22723148 GCF_958979055.1 Alnus glutinosa | reverse complement strand
GGGGCAGTAAGAACATGTGTTCTTCTTTAGTACAAGACAGCGTATAAAAGCTTAAATATGCAACCAGAAAAATTATTTTTAGACACAGGTTTCGCATCTAAAAGCTAGAAAGGAAAAATGATCAAAACAAACCCATAGAAAGAAAAAGAAAAAGATGACAGCTTTTCTCTCCTCTAGGAACTCCCACCATTTCTAAGAAAACGGTGAAAAAACCATTCAAAACAAACCTACATTTCCTTACAGAGAAATCTCCAATAATTTTCTAAATAAAATGAGAGAAAGGATGTTATGACAAAACAAAATGACGCTGGAAAGAGAGTGAAAGAGGATCCGGTAGATAAAGTCATGAGTTTCCCACAATAATGAACTGATACTGACTAGAAAAAACAACATAAACTGAGACAAAAGCAGCCAATTTGCAAAGCCTACCACTTCTAATTTATGTATGCATGGAAAAAGAAAAAAAAAAAAAAAAAGACCCACTTCACATTCTTCATTTCCCCCCAAACCAAATTGTAATACCACCCAAAATTATTTGAAAAGAAAATGGGTCAAAGCCCCACACACACACAAAAAAGAGAATTTTTTGTTTCTTTACTCAAAACATAAAATAGTAAAAAAATCAACATTGACAAAGTGGACGAGTTTTCATCTTGTACATATTCGCATCCGTCTACCTGCGGTTCTGAAACCAGACTTTGATCTGTTTGGGCTCAATGTTGGAAAGAATAGGACACTCCCTAATGAGCTGTTGCCTTCGCAAAGAGCTAGGCTTTGGGCATTCTGTGTACACCCTCTCCAATGCCTCCACCTGCTCTGGCGTATACCTCACGTACTTGCTGGTATCCATCTGGTTATTTGCTGAAACTTTGTACACAGAAAGCGCCATACATAAGACAACACCAAAACCTTACAAAACAACTCAAAAAAAGAAAAAAGAAAAAAAAGAAGAAGAAAAACAACAAAACCAGCACAGACCCAGAAGTTGTTTTGGGGAAAATGGGGATCCTAAAAAGGTGGTAGCTTTGGTTCTGCTTCTTCAGCTTCTTTGTTATTGCTGGTGGTGTTCTGTGGCAGGCTCTCTCCTCCAAGAGAGCCTACTTTCTCCTTCATCAGCTGTTCTTTTTCTTTTTACTTTCTCTCAAGGCAAACGCTAGGTAAGAGCTTGAGAACTTGAAAAAAACAGGGGAGAGAGTCCTGTGGTCTCTATCTTAAACGCCAATCTCGAGAACTTTTAACAGTGAAGAGGAGAGAACCAACCCACAGAAAATAGATAGACTAGTGTGTTTATGTTTGTTTTGCGTGTAGGTGACAGGGAAAGCGAACAGAAAAAACAAACACCCAATGGCAAATGAAAGCCCACCTGGCTATATGCATTGCCTTTTTCTTTTCTCTGGGTTTTTGTGTTTTTGGCAGAAAAAAAAAAAAAAAAAAAAAAACCCCTCTGTCTCTCTCTCTCTGTGTATCTCTTTAACTGTGTGATGTGAAAATTGACCCAAAAAAAAAAAGAAAAAAGAAAAAAGAAAGAGAGAGAGAGAAGGGAAAGGGAATAAATGAGAGGGCAGAGAGCTGATTTTGGCCAGCCAGATCAAAGAGAGACGTTTTTTGACAAATGGGTCGCTGTTTATCTCTCTCTCTCTCTCTCTCTCCAGGAAAAAGATAAAGCTACAGGTGAGCCTGCCGGTCTCTCTCTCTCTCTCTCTCTCTTCAGGGAAACATTTTTCTTGATGATGCATGGCATGGCGTATATGTATGTATATATAGGATAGGATATTAGGATGCGATGTATGGATGATAAACGGTGGGCATGTATGGGAGGCGTGAAGACAGAGACGATGGACCACCCCCGACAAAGGAAAACAAAACAAAAGAAACAGAGAAAATGGACCAGAATTGCGGTATAAGTATAACAAGGGGCATGCTTGGGTAATATGGTTGTTATACAAGAAAATTAGCATTCGCATCAATATATATATATATATATATATATATATATATATATATATATATATATATATATATATATATAAAAATATCCATACAGTCCTATAAATAATATTTCTCAATTTTTGAGATAAAGTAATAATTTTTAATAAATTGGTATACGACTTTCTTACTGTAAAAATAAAAAGAATATAACTTAAATAAGGTGAAGGCATAAAACAAAACTTTTCTGCCTACCAATAAAGAATAAACACATCATCTAAGAACAAAAAAAATTTAACTATTGTTGAAACATTGAATCATAGCAAATGCCCCACCCATTTCTCGTGAAAACCTCTCAGACCCGTTAAGAGTCCTTGCTCCATAGCACCTCCGCCCACATCCGCAGGTCTCTCACCCCGAGGGTTGCTGCGCGGGCACCCCCGGCCAGTGGAGTGTGGCCGCGTGGCTACCCCCGGTCCATGGGGCGGCCATGAGGCCACCCACGAGGTCTTTGGGGTGGTCTTCGGGCCAACCCTTCTATCCGAGCTATCACTCACCGTCAACTCAGGTCGACTCTGACTCTGCCGACTGACTCATTAGTGGCAACTGCGATTGTGCAGCTATGGGGGGTTGGGTTAGGGAGGTGGTGATGGGGTTTCAGCCAAGCGGGTTGGGGTCCTAGGTAGCTTCAATGTGGTGTGATTGGGTGTTTTCACCCTATAGTGCTTTGGTGTTCTAAACTGATGTGTCGTGTATTTATTGGTGGGCAAAAATCTCTTGTTTTCTGCCATGACCATATAGAATGGGCTCTCAAATAAAAATTAGCTCATAAATATTTACTTGTAAGACAAAAAAAAAATAAAAAAAAATAAAAAAAAAATTATTGATTTTCACTTATAGTTTAACTCAATTGTATGACAATCATATAACAATCAACTAAATAGAATCACTTAATTAAAAGATTTGGTTTTTTTTTTTTTTTTTTTCATAGTAAGATATTGAGTGGTGTAATTCAAATGCAGAATTGTATCACATATAATTTAAACATCTTTTTAATTTAATTTATTTCTTTTTTTTTGTTGGTTCTATTAATAAAGCAAAGGTTGAGAGTTTTTCTTAAAACAACAAATTTATGGCTCATTAACTTTTAGGTATCCTTTGCATATTTTTAAAATGATAAATGACTTAGTTTGTTAATGCCTTTTAGTTTTATTTGAAGTAGTGTTTTGATGTAACATAATAATAATAATAATAATATATATATATATATATATATATATATATATATATATATATATATATATATATATATATATATTTGTTAAATATTTTTATTTTAAAAATAAAAAATAATTGGGAGAAAGCCACTTTCTTCTTTAAAGATCATATAGAATATTCATTCATGAGTTCTTACTCGTTTTTTACTTTTATGTTTGGTAGGCAAAGATATCAATCGAATAATTGTCCCACATGTCAAGTCATTTCATTGTTTAATTATGTTTTCATTTCTAAAAATAGTTTTTCATTCTCGAAAGGTGTGTAGTTACTCTATGACCTAATAATTATTTTTAATTAGACTTGGAATCTAATTTAGCCGGATCTATTTAATTTTATTGTAGACGTGCATAGAACTCAAATTTATTATTGAGGTAAATAATTTATTCAAATTCAATTTATTTATTGCTAAACAAATTTAAGCTTGTTCATGGATAGTTTAATTAACTTATTCATTACTTCTATAATATTATCTTCTTCTTTTTTTCTTTTTGTCAAAAGATCTGATTCATTCAAAGACTAGAAGAAAGTCAACAAGAGCACAGAAGCCCTAACCATGGTGTTTCGCCTTAACCAAATTCGCCGAGCTATTTTTGCGTGCATAGCTAACTCCTTGGAAGTGCACCTCTCTAGCAAGTACTCCATCACCTCTATGAAGGTAGTACCAACCACAACACTTTTCTGAATCCTTTGGTCACATGCTCTCTATACATCCATGGCCGAGGGGCAGTCCCATATGATATGACAAATCGTTTCCTATGCTGATTTGCAGAAAATACAAACCAAATCAAGGGCAATCCCTTTCTTCATCAAGTTAGCTTTTGAAGAGAGAATGTTTTGGCAAGCATGCCAAAGAAACAACTTGATCGGGTTAGGGACAAATAGTCCCCATATCCTTTTCCACAGATTGTGAAAATCTGAATTGTGAGAACTCTCCCCACGCTAAGCCTCCTGCCGATCTTTCGCCACATAGTAAGCACTTCGAACCGTAAATTTTGCTTGTTGATGTTTCCCTTCAAATTCTCAAATCTTGTAGGCCATGTTTGCTAATAGGAATGGAAGTGATACAATCGGCTTCCTCCTTCCAAAATATGGAACGTATGAGAGGCACATTCCACCATTTCGTGTACAGGTCGATGAGGGCACTAATCGTAGCGTCACTAGAACGAATCTTCATAGGTGATTAGATAGCATACGTTGAAGGAGAAGGAAGCCACTTGTTCCCCCAAATCTTCACCGATCTCCCATCTCCAACGCGTCAACACAACCCCTCCTTAAGAAGATCTTTGAAGAATAAAATGCTATGCCATGCAAAAGACGATCTTCGTCCAAGATTAGCTTCCAAGAAAGTATTCTTGGGAAAGTATTTTGCTCTTAAAATCTGACCTGCCAAACTGTTTGGGTTCTAAATGAGACGCCACCCCGCTTAGCTAACATGGCGAGATTAAAACACCTCAAATCGTGAAAGCCCATACCCCCCTGAGATTTGGAGAAACCCAGCTTCTTCCAGCTCATCCAATGAATCTTGGAGGAATTTTCTTTGTGCCCCCATCAGAAATTTTGCATTAGGAATTAATTTTTGTACTTAGCCTCACAGGAAGGAGAAACACTCTAATACTGTACGTTGGAATGGCCTGTATTACCGCCTTCTAGGGATGTAATCAAGCTGAGCCGAGTCGAGTTTTAAGATTTCAAGACTAGCTCGTTTATGAGTCGAGCTCGAATTTGAGCCAAGCTATAAAATGGGCGTTCAAGCTCGGCTCGTTTAAAACTCGAGCGACTTCAAGCTCGTTGAGAATGACATTCGAGCCGAGCCGAGCCAGGTTACTCGACAAGCTCGGCTCAACTAGAACTCGAGGTAGGCTATTAAATTTTTTAATGTGTGATTAAAGCTGAGTTCAAGTCCGAGTTTGTGAACAACCTCCATACTAACTATTAATAACTTAATATGTTAGTTTAATATAATAAATACTATTATCAAAGTATTATATATATATATATATATATATATATATATATATATATATATATATATATCGAGTAACATATAGTTAATTATATTTACTTAGTATATGTTAATTAATTAGATAATATGTTAGTTTATGAACTAATTAGTTAATATGTTAACTAATGCACACACATATAAATATTAAATAACATATATTACTTAATTATTAATATACATGCTTAAATTTATATAATTCATTTTTAGTAATATATGTAAAATATATGAATGAGCTAACGAGTCAGACTAACAAGCCGGACGAGTGATCCAGTTGAGCTTTAAACAAGCTGAGCTCATGAGCCCCTATCGAGTTTTGTCGTACGAGTCAGGTATGTATCACTTACTAATCGAGCGGGTTTCTACAATAACAAATGAGTTTTTACAGTATCAAGCTCGAGTTTGGATCGGGCTAAACCGAACGGGTTGTCAAACTAACTAGTTTATTTACATCCCTGTCACCTTCAGAAGAATCTCCTTACTAGCCTAAGACAGGAATTTAGTTTTCCGGTCATGCAATCTCTTCCAGATCCTGTCCTTAATACTTTTGAGTTCACTCATCCTGGATTTTCCCACTAGAGTTGGTAAACCCAAGTATTTATCATATCTCTGCGTGCTAGGAACCCCAGATAACCGAAGAATACAATCACGGGCCTCTTGACTAGTATTTCAACTGAAGAAAATAGATGTTTTTCCTTTGTTCAGCGGTTGCCTCGAGGCCTTTTCATAGCTCTCTAGAAGTTGGGACAAACGCCCCCAATCACTGGGAGTAACCCTGCAAAACAGTAAACTGTCACTCGCAAAAAATAGATGGTGCAGTCGAGGGCCCTTAGGGGAAGAAGGAACCCCTGTGAGCCATCCCGAAGACTCAGCTTGGAATAACAATGTACTAAGGGCTTCAGCACAAATGATAAAGATGTGCGGTGAGAGGGGCCCCTTGTTGAATGCTTCGAGAAGGCTGAAAACGGTCCGTTTGTTGCCCATTAATGAGGATGGAGAACCAGACTGACTTTAAACATTGCATGATCAGATCCCACCATTTTGATGCAAAACCCATCCTCTACATCACCGCTTCCAAAAAACTTCATTCAACCCTGTCATAAGCCTTACTCATATCAAGTTTCACAGCGACATACCCTGTTTTACTCCAACGACGTGTTTGCATGGAATGCAATGTCTCATAGGCCGCCAGAATATTATCAGAAATCAACCGCCCCAGAATAAAGGCACTTTGATTTGCTTAAATAATATAAGACACTCATTTTTATTAACTATAAATACTAATACGCGTGTATGCAGAGATCATTCCGCTACGCTTATATAAGCTTCGCTTCATTACACTATCTTATATAAAATCCTTGCGCTGACGGTCAATGCTCCAAGGACCTACAATCCTTTCCACGGACCCCAGACTCATTCACTTCGGGCCTGGCTAGGGCTACGCTTTGCTTGCCTCCTAGTTGCAGGTACTTCTTTGAGCCGGTTAGCCAACACCTTTGATATGATCTTATAGAGGACATTACACAGGCTAATAGGTCTAAATCAAAGACTGAAAGATGTTGTGCTTTTATTGGAATTAGCATAATATGGGTAGTATTAATCTCTTCGCCCACATAATCCAATATAAATAAATTATTTATAGCATGACAAACCCCTTCTCCAATGTTAGCCCAATTATGTTGATAAAATAAGGTTGGGAAACCGTCCGGGCCTGGAGCTTTGAAAGGCACGATGTACTGTAAGCAAGACTAACCTCCTTGAGAATGCATGGTTTCATCAAAGCCGCATTCATCTCATCTATTACCTGTCATGCCATTCCCGATAAACAACCTCCAATACCCTCCAACCTGCTGGACCGAAAGAGGTCCTTATAGTAATTTAGGAAAGCTACTTCGATGTCTCCCTGCCTTGTACACAACAACCCCTCCACAATTCGGACTTGCTTGATTATATTTGTTTTCCTCCTTTGATTCATACAAGCATGAAAGTACTTGGAATTTTTATCGCCATATTGAAGCCAGTTTTGTTGAGCTCCTTGCCTCGACTTTAACTCTTCCATTTCAATTAAAATCGTTTACTTCTCCTTGAAGATGGTTGATGGGTTCCAGATTCAAGCCATCTCCCTCCCCCTGTAATTCACCCAGCCTAACTTCTGCATTATCAGTCGGTTAGTAGGATTAGCATGGACTTGGCGCCAATGTTTGCATGCAGTTTTACTCTTAAAAATTTTCGCCTTCAGTATTCCCCAAGGAACTTGGATGCCAAGTCTTTCTTTCCACACCTGTCTGACCACTTGCGAAAACCCCTCCTTACACTGCCACCAAGCCTCAAACATCTCCTCTGGCTTGCCATAGCCGGATGTAAAACAACACATAATGGAGCATGATCCAAACTCCTTGCTGCTAGGACCTCCACCAAAAGTTGACGAAACCGTGAGGCAAACAGGATGTTTGCCATAGCTCTGTCGAGTTGCTCTGTAGTAACATACTATCATTCTGCCAGTTGGACCACGTAAATCTTAGGCCGAAGAAACCCATATCACTTAGATGGCAATGATCCAAGGCGTTTTGAAAGTCTATCATTTGTGGCCGAGGTCTTCGTGCTCCCCCCTGCTTTTCCGATACCACAAGAACTTCATTAAAATCACTTGTATAGAGCCATGCGTTCGGAGAGAAAGATGCCAAATGTCTAAAGAGAGCCCAGGATTCCTTCCTCTTTCCCACTTCTGGGTATCTGTAGAACCCCGTAAATTTCCAGCTAAAATCGCGATCGTCAGAGAACATTGTTGCGTTGATGTGCCTCAAACTAAAATTGTGTATCGTCACACGAAAGTCATCTTTCCAAAGCAAAGCCAGCCCTCCCCTCCTTCCTTTACTATCTACCATGAACACACAATTGAACCCCAAATTAGTTTTGAGAGAGTTAAAGCGAACAAAAGTTAACTTGGTTTCCATGAGGAAAACCATATCGGGTCTATTTTCCTTCAACAAACGGCAAAGGTCCCGAACTGTCTCGGGGTTCCCAAGCCCCCGGCAGTTCCAACTGAGTAGACTCATGAGGACTGGTGGGGCTAAAAATCAGCCTTCGCCCTTGATATTTCTGTAGTTGCCTCTGTTCAACGCCCTTGCTTCGCTGATCTAGCCTCTACCTCAAACCTACCAGGCCTAGTCTTCGTTCCCCTTTTGCCCCGGCCGCCAGTGGGGACTAGTGATAGACAAAGGGGAGCCTTCACTGTGCCGACTTTCCTTTTCCATTTATGTACCTTTGCTGGTGAATTGGTGTCCCTCGAGCGAGGAGAGAAACCAGAATGACTAGAAGGGATCATACCATTTGGGAAAGTCCTGGAACTCTTGAGTAATGGGTATGTTCACCCAATCGGTGGACAATATGCCATCTGGGCCTCCCTTGCATGGAAGAGCAATTGGACCCTTGGTCTGAGGGTTTGCTTCGAAGCCCAACATCACAGTGTCGCCCAAAGACATTTGTTTAATAGGAACCGAATCCCCTACGTGGACTCCTAATTGTCCTCCATCACGTTCCTTCTACATGGGGGAAGACTTATCCAGTGAATCCTTCTTAAGCGGATCTAACTGCCTATGCATGATCACATCACCTATTATCTCGCCCGGTATTGGCGTTTGATCTTGAGCACGTGCTTCCGTAACGCAACTGCTTCCTGCCAGGACCATCGGTGCAGCCACAACATTCTAGTCGTCACTGCTTCGGTCCACTGAGTGATGAAAATCTATGTTTGTGCCAAAGAATCCCGCATCATCTGCCCTGTGAAGTTCTTTGCCGAAAGGGTCCCCTGCTTTGCTCCCAGTGGCCTCCCCTGTCCATATCTTGAAGGAGAATCAGCATCATCCCAATATGTCCATCCGCAGCCAAAGCCGGGACATCTGTACACTGGAGAGACGTGCAACTAGGAGCCAAATTGCTCCCCCGCTTTCACTCCTTGAGATGAGGTCCTTTGTCTGCCCAGGCATCCCTCCACCCCATGACGGATGACACCACAGTGGAAATAGAACTTGGGGAGTCTTTTGTTTTGAAAGGCAACCCAGGTGATATCACCATTAATTTCCAGAACTCTTCCCCGCACAAGCGGCTTAGTAATATCAAAACGAATCCTAACTCTGAGGTACTCCACCCAGCCCACACCATCTTCTTCGGTCTCAACCACTTCCACCAGTCCAACCGAACTTCCTATTTGGACTCCCATAGTTTCACACATGCACGCCAGAGGGAGATGAAACATATGGACCCAAAATGACGCCTAATCGAATGCCATTCTGGCTAGGGCTATAGTCTCGTTGAAGTCCTCCACTGAAAACAAATTCCCTTCGAAGATCCAAGGTCTACCTTCAAGCACTCTGGGCTTGTCCCATACATTTTAAAATTCCACTAAGAAAATGTTATCACCCAATGCCTTGAATATCGTATTCCTAGAAGGTCTCCAACACCTAATCAAGGTGGGTTTAATGGCATCCTTATCGATGGTATGATCGGCTATCAGTTTCCCAACCAGACACACTCTTCCTCGATTAACAGCATCAGGCAAGCCTTGGACCATGGTCTCTACCACTAAGCTTTCCTCCTCCGAGAGCGAAAAATTCCGCCTTAAATTCGAGAGGTCCTCTGCCATGACCTTGTACCTGAGAATTCCTCCAACAAAACTACCACGAAAAAACGGAAAGCAGCTTCACAATCCCGTCACAGGACTTGAAAATCCAACTTTCTCCTCTAGGTACAGCAATGACCCAGAGAGAAAAAACACTTAAATTTTTGTTTCAACGGCAATTTTTGTAAAGTTATCTTGAGTTAACAAGATAAATAGTTTTTATTTAGAAGCTTATAAAAATTAACTTCATAAACCTTGTATTTCTAATAAATCTTACATTATGTTTTATTATGAAATTGTATATTTATATTATATATTATAATCTTATCGCTTAATAACTTCTAACCACATAACTGCTTTTGTAGGTGGTTGGGACAGTTAGCAATTTTAGGGGTTGCAAAGGTGGTTAATAACCGATAACCGCTACTTTTATAATAATAATAATAATATACAAAACGACATCATTTTGGTGCGTTTGATATATGGTTTTCATTTTGAGTTTAATGAAATTGATATTTATTCGTAAAATAATAATAATAATATTCTTGGGTTTTATTGCATTTTGAAGCCTTCTAATTATTTTAAAAATGCCAAAAATCATCTAAAATAGGCTTTAAAAAGAGGCTCTAAGAAGGTCCAATAACTAATTTTTAAAAAGTGGTTATGCAGTGCAGTTATAAGTTTCAATATCCACTAACCGATGGTTATTTTAAAATCACTAACCGCCTCAGGCAAAACGGTTGCGATTATGAAAATTTGATAACTGCTTAATTGCGATTGGCAATTAGAGGCAATTACTGCTTGTACACCCCAATCGGTTGATGCTTTGTAAATATATATTAAATTGAGGTAAATAAGAAAGATTAAATCTTCTGAGTTTTTTTACATCGTTAATGTAAACTTTTATGGTCAAACCAGATTAATTTCTTGTTTTTCCTTTTTTATCATTTTTTTTTAACGAAAGATCTGTATATTTCATTGATCAAAGATTACGAGCATAAAACTTTTACATTACAAAGTACAAAGCTCTGCAAAATCATAGCTATATGTTATGAGGTTACAAAGATATAGATATAAACAAAATTCATAAAATAAAGTGCTTTCTATGACTTTCATCTTCTGCTAACTCATGTACGATCTGCTTCGAACAAACTAGATCTAAGACAAGGTAGCCAAATATCGTAGAAAAATTTATTTAAATCGGCTGTGAGAAATAACCTTTCACACCGAACTATCTAGGCCGTGAGAGATAATCTCTCATACCAGACTAACCTTCATCCCATAGATCGTCCATCATATCAAATTTATGGAGAAGAAAACTCTTATTCAAAGCACAAACTCAAGCAGCAAACAGTAGCAAACAACAGCAACAACCATGGAGGATATGAACGATACAACACAGAGGTAGATGGACAGATGCATAGCGGAGATGCCAAAATTACTAATTTGATCAGAGAACACCTACAAACAAAAAAACTAGAATGAGAGGAGTAATGTAGGAGTGAGGAGTAGAAAGGAAAAGGGAGAGGAGGAGGGAGCAGATCTGCTCCCTTCTCTTCTTAGATCTATTTTCTGAGAGTTTTTTTTTTTCTCTAGGGTCGGCTGAAAATAGATAGTATTTTTCTAACGTTTCGAACAATAATTTTCCTTTTCTATCATTTATTATTGTGTATCGAACATTTTACGAAGTTATTTCATGATATAAAGTTACATTATGTAGTTTTAGAATAATAGCAAATGTTACCTGTAAAACAACTACGGCTATCTTTATTAATGTGTTTTGGAAAGTATTTTTTTTTTTTTTGGTTTCTTTTGTTTTTGGGTGATATATATGTACAAATTATAATTATTTTTTATTTTTAAAAGTGTTTTGTGTTTGAATTATTTGTTAGTATTTTTATTTTGAGAAGAATAATCGTAAGACAAAAATAAAATAAAATAAAATAAAAACGTTAACATTCTGAGCCCTACAATATAAAAGTATCGATCAGGCTATCAGCCCACCAACATTGGTTCGAGAGAAAAAGATGAGGGCCACTACCTAGTCTCTGAAAAGGGGTAAGGGTTATTAACCAAAAAGAAAGAGAAAGGAGGGTTGGGTTATTTATTTTATTTTATTTTATTTTGGTTTTATGCAAAAATGGGTAGATAAAGCGATGGGAGGTGGTTTTTCTATTTTGATGAACGGTCAGCAAAGCAGAAAATTACAGACGCTCTTTTAAACGGAGGTGAAGTGGTGAACTATAGTCCGACCTAACCCCACTAAAATATCAATGAGACTTAAGTTCGTTTACACTAATCAAATACAAAGATTTTCATTGTGAGAAGTGTTTACCTAACCACGTGAGAATTAACTTAAAGCCGCTGGACTACCACCCTTTATGGTGGGGCGGGGTGGTGGTCCAAGGGAGGGTGGTGTTTAAAATCGAAGAGAGAAGAAGATAATTCAGCATAAACAGTCATTCCACTAGAAATTAATGTTTACTTTAGAGGTGGGGTTCGATGGTGAATTAATATGTAATTAAGTAGATTAATTGTTTTGATAGGCACATGCAGTGGATCAGTGGGGTGGTTAAGATTAGGCCACTTTTATTTTAATGCATTGAAAATGGGATTTGCATGAGCTACGAAATGGCTATGACACACTTTGGTGCCCGTATTAATCATTGATTAAAATAATTAATCAGAAAAAGGTAATTCACAAATAAATATATATATGTATTTGTTCTTCAATCGATCTGGTGAGTAAATGAGAATGATTTAGAAGAAATTAAATTCAAGTGTTAAAGACTTAAGGCAAATGCTCTCAATCATTCCCTGTGTTTAATTAATCCTTTGGAAAGTTGATTGAATAACCTTTAACTTTAATCGCATGAAGTAGAATATATAGCTTGTTGTAGTCATAACTTCAAGATCGACCTCCTTCAAATAATTAAGGTAAGCCCGTAACCTTTTTTGTAACCATTTTCTCATTTGATTAGATAAAATAAAAATAAAAATAAGAGGTTAGTTCAGTGAGATTCTTGTGTTTTATTTGACAGATTTAGATGATAGTGTGTTTTTATGTGCATCTGTGTATAGTAGGGGGAAATAGTTTTATTTATGAGTTATGAGGTTGCTCTCTGGAGAGTTCAGACATCGGCGAACTCTAAAGAGGCCCGTCCACTAGAAAGTTTAGTTAACTTTTAGGAGTATAAAGAATTACAGGCTACCAAAGACCCGACGGCTCATAACTCAACTAGCTCCTATGATCCGAGTGCACAATTGCCAAAAGGATAACAATTAGCGGCCGATTCCCCTTCCGCCAATTCAACTAACCGAATACTCACGACTTGCTGCCATCCCCAATAGGTTGATAGAATTTCCATGTCAATAACAACTTTTTGGTAGGAGGCCTTAAAACCCTAAGGGAGAGGAAGAGGCGTCGGCCTATATAAGGAAGCAATGTAGACCTCACAAGTATGCAATTTCGACCCTAGCAACACTCTGCTAGAATTTCCCCTCAACTTATCCTCACTAACCAGCTAGCTTGGGCGTCAAAGTGGCTTCACTAGATGGTCTCTTATAGATCTCTTTCCTAAAAGACCTTTATTTATTTATTTATTATTATTATTATTACTTATATATATATATATACACACTTTATAATTCAAAAATCATGAATCTCGACAGAGTTAATACAATCTAGATGCTTATATAATGCTCAATATGAAGTAAAATGATCAATCACGTTATACAATATTGCTCAGAAATTGGCAAGACTTTCATCTATATACCATATTATATATATAATAAGTTGCTTTTTTCTTTCAATGATTAAACGAAAACAGTAGGATAGTGCAATAGGGTTGGCCTCCCATTGTGTTGCTCCAAAGTGGCGATGAAGCTTTTGGGTAGACAAGTGTATACATATATATAGAGGCTAGTCCTTCTGAGAAGTAGTTAATTAAAATAATAGGAAGTGGGCAAGCTAGGCTTCATGGACGAAGAAAGATTGACCATTGATACACCATTTACGTATGAGCAGTGATCCTTAATTGCATAACGGTTGTGCACATATGTGGGATGAGGGAATGATCTTTGCACAGTAAGGTTGTGCAAGAAGCTTTTCCTTATGAGATGGAACTCATGAAGTGAGTCCCACCTCATGTGTCTACACTCATGCACAATATGTATACAATTGTTATGCATTAGTCATTTCTCTTTACGTATAAATACCTACTGCCTACGTACTACTCACTCGTATAGGTGATATATAATTAAATATTGAAATCCAGGCTCTCTCTCTCTCTCTCTCTCTCTCTCTCTCTCTCTATATATATATATATATATATATATATATATATATATATATATATATATATATATATATATATATATATATATGTTATTATTTCATGAGGGGTGTCATCATGAATTCGATCAACTTGTCCATGCTTTTCGTTGTCTACGTGCCATGCAAGTTGCAAAAGAAATATATTAGGTTCAACCTCATGCATTAGAATATATAACAAATGTCTTCTTTGTTAAAGCGAGCATTGCCTCACAAAAATCAAACGTCTTAAAAGCATTGTGGCTCAAGTGGTGAAGGTTTCAGATTTGTGACATCTTCATCAAATTTAAGGTTCGAATTTTTTTTAGTGTAAACAATTCATTAAGGTAACGTCCGTAACGAAGCGGAGTTTAACTTGATCCGTGTCAGGTTCGGAGGGTATATGAAATATTACGTCATGATGTGGGAAGTTCCTCGTCATACAATATAGAATCTAAACCCTCGATCTCAAAGTTAGATCCTACCAATTAGTCTTAAACCGCAAAGCTATAATCTAACTCTAAAACTCGATCACCTTTTTTTTTTTTGGGTTAAGATCGACCGCACCAACCACTCCTTTTGGGGACAATTGAGAGTGTTTCCCACCTCTCCATGCCTTGGCTCAGAAGAATCCAAGAGAGAGAGAGAGAGAGAGAGAGAGAAAAGCAATTGACTTTCAGATTTCACAAAGGTTGACATTTTTACATAAAGGGTTTCATTTCTTGAAAGAATCCAAAGCTTGAAAACACTCCTTTCTCTTTTCCTTTCTCTCTAACACAGACACACACACACACATTTATAAATAAATATATAATTAATGGGCTTATGATGAGAGGTGAAGGAGGGGGAGTCAATGGCTACACAGACTCCCTTGGTGTTTTCTTGTCTCCCTGGCCAGATTATGATCATGCAGCCCTTTGCTTCTCTTTTTCTTTCTTTTAAGAAGAGGGGGATGCACAAAACAAGGGATTTTGGACAAGGAGACCCCACCACTGGGGCATGTTTCCCATCTCACATTGCGTGATTTTGCAAAATTTACAGTGGTGGATGTCCCTTTCCAGCCCCGTCTGAGGGACCCAAAAGTTCTTTCTTGGTGGAGAGGAGGCTGACCCCATTTTCTCATGCACCAAAAGCTTTCTTATACACACAGACCCCACCCCCACCACGTTTCTCACTCACTCACTCTCCAATTGTGTGCCCTTTGCTTCCATTTCACATCTCTCTCTCTCTGTCTCTCTCTCTCTCTCTCTGTCTGTGATCGAGTAAGTGATAAGAGGTGTAAAGGTGGAGCTAGATGGATAGAAAGGAGGAGGGAATTAATGCTCATGTGATGGAAAAATTCTGGATATCTTTGCTGCTAATTATGGCATAATATATAGACATAATACTTGCTATGATTAGGAGTGGTATTAAAGTATGTGAATTTGATTTGTCAAAACCTTAGAAAAGGAAAGGAAAGGGAAGATTAGCAGGACGAGTGAGACTCATGCATTGAATGATAACATTAGTAGTAGCTAGCATTAATCAGTCTTCAGTATCACACATGCATCCCATGCATTCTTCTCTTTCGTTATATATCCATCATTTGAGTATGAATTCAAGAGCAGTATTATCAGAGGTGGAATACATATATATATTTATATTTCACTGGATTTTTCATTATTTGTAAAGCAATTTTGAACGATTTCAAAAGGGTTTTGCCTTTGGGGGGCATGGCCCCTCCCATCCATTATCCATACCCTATTAGGTGGCTGTCTATGTATGAATTTATTCTGTTTATTAACGTCAGTTTGTTTCGGCGTAAATATTTTTTAATTTTTCAATATTTTTTAGTATTTTGTACGATAAAAAATAATAGTCAAATTGAATTATCATTATTTTTTTTTTAATTTTTCGGTTGGACTAAAAAGTCTTATTTAGTTTAGATAAATGATTTCTATTTTTAAATTTCGTAAATCATTTTTTGAGTTTGAGTTTCTCATTCTCAAATCGCCGAACCACCACCAAGCCAGTACCAGCCAACGCCAGACCACACCCAAGCCACCCCGGATCACCATCGAGCCATCCTAAACCACTATCGAGCCACCTCGAACCACCACCGAGCCAAACCCTGACCACCACTAAGCCACCTCGAACCACTAACGAGCCACCCCCAGAACACCACTAAGCCACTCTTGGGCCACTACCGTCAGCCACCGCCGGATCATCGACGGGCCTCACCAAATTATTGTCGGAACTCAAATTATTAGGTTTGTATATGATTTACAAGTTGCATAAAAAAAATTAATTAAAAAAATGTCAACTATAACCCAACCAATTTAATAAAAAAAAAAAAAAATCAAATTTCTCTGCCTTAATTCTCTAATTTCGTATCGGATCCATATACGATTTTATAAGTCGCATCAAAAATTGTCAAAAGTAGAACCTTTACTTGTAGGCATAGTTTATGTATAAAGTGATTTAGTAGATGTGAAACCCAGGCCCAAAACAGTTGTAGCCCTGGAGGGTAGAGTACACTCAATTCAATTTAACAAAACCTTATCTCAATGGCTCTGATATCAATCGCTATCGGATACACTTTGATTGTCGGTATGTTACACATCAAAACATGCCTTTTTTTTTTTTTTTTTTTTTTTTTTTTTTTTTTTTTTTTTTTTTTTCTTTTTAAGAACATCAAAACATGCCTTATGTCATCCAAAAAGACACAAAACAAGATATATATATATATAATTTTTTTTAATTTTTTTTTCGAACTTTACTTATAATTTCTAATTTTTCATCACTTTTACGATTAATGTATAACATCTTTAAAAAGTGTCAATTTAGGGTATCGATCTTTCAATTTTTTATTTTTTATTTTTCTAAAAAAAATTAGGGGTATTTTGAAAATTTTGACTGGATTTAACGAAAAATTCTAACAGATAGTTGAAATTGAAAGATAGATACCCTAAATTAACACTTTTTAAAGATAGATCCCTTAAATATTTAAAAATATAACTGTTAGAATATCAGTTGTACACATCAAAAAAATATGCACGTACGTAAATAATAAGTTTGTGGCTCGTGTGCGACAATGCTAAGTGCGTTTAAAACGACTAAGCAACATGCGTGCGCTTAATACTTTGCACTAGATAACACAACTAGCATGTGTGTATTCAAAATCCAATATAGTATAAAGGCAGGATAAATCCTTATAAAGCATAGGAAAAACTCATAGCTTCCACTAACATATATTTTACATTAGTTTTATTATTTACCATCCTCATTCATTTTCCACCAAAACACTGAAATGAAGATGTGCTTTCCAGTGAAATGACAACAATTGTCTCCATGATCTGATATGGCACAAGATAGATAAGCATGAGTTAATTTAATATTTACTACATGAAAACTTTAAATGTGGTCATAAAAATCAGAATAGGATTCTCTTCATTTTATTTAATGAAATGGATACTATCTATTTTAAATGAAAGGTCAGGATTTGAAGTTGGTGCATCTAACGGTTTATATGAAGTCAATGTGTGCACGTTTTTTAAAATTTTAAATAATGTAAAATCATGTATACCATTAGATGTATTAACTTTAAATCTTGACCCTAAAATAGATAGGATCCATTTCTTTTGAAATTGAGAGGATTCTTTTCCAAAAAAATCAAGCATGAAACTTCTCATCATTTGTTACTACAAGCTCTATTGCTTGAAGACTCGGTTAAAACCATTACTATTTATGTATTTTTGCAAATTCTAGAAAACTACATTAAGTAGATTACTAAACTGATGCCTTAATCGGACCGAATTAGGTTATGATTAAGTCGAATTTAAGGGAGTATCTGCGATTCTCACTGATTATATTTTTACTGCTAAAACGGACAAATGTAATTCATTTTACCAACTCAAATGTACGTTAAACATTTTATATGATTTACAGTTATTTAATTTACTACTTTTCTATATACATGGACTGAGCTGTGATCTTCTAAAGTTTTCCATTTTTTTTTTAAAATATATATTTTAAGAAAACAATGTTGCTGTGAAATCATCTTACTATCTTAGACAAAGAATGAACAGAAAAGTTTGGTACCACAGAGACTAGTGTTACAATAATTGATAGAATGGGACAGGAACGAGTAATCTTGAAGTCTATGGATGATTAAGTGGTAAACATTTGCTAATTTCACTCATAAGTCCTACAATAATACTTTTTTCTTTTATAAAATTAAACACCATACACCACTACTTTGAATCCGGCATAAGTATTCATTAGGGTTAAATGGGTTTTTCTTTAAATTATTATTATATTTACCGCCCTTATCAGTAACATATGTAAATGAGAAATGTCCTACTTTCCAAATTTTTATCTCTAAAAGTAATTTTCAAATGACGTGTCATCATCCCATGAGATGACACATTTCTTAAAATGATAGATCACTTGAGATTGTGACACATTATTTCAAAAAATGAAAACTTTTGACCTCCCTTATTTTTTTATTTTTCTCTCTAAATTTGTTTCGGCTTCTAAAATTACTATCGGATCAAAATTTAGTAGTGATTCATTTCAAATTTAATAATAATCTTAGTAAGACAAGAAGGCTTTGTTCTAGCTAGCAATACTCACGATGGGACTGCTTGTTTTACAACTTTGCTTAAACTTGGGGTCAATTTGGCCATGTGGGTTTAAAGTAGCATAATTAGGGAAGAGAATATAATATAAAAAAGAACACGAGTGCATGTCCAAAAAGTCCTCTTAATCTCTTATTCCATCACCAACCAACTTCAGGTAAGAGGTGAAAAAAACAAAAACAAAAATAAAAACAAAAAAACAAATGCAGTTTCCAATAAGGACAAATCCAAACAACGATAGAATTTGACACAAAAAAGTTAAAATAAAAATATATATATAAAAAAATAAAAAAATAAATTTTGCAATGATTTCACGGTAGAAACATCGGGAATCAGATAATGTTGGGACGTTGAAATTTGAGAACCCAACCCCATGTTTGTCGAAGAGATAATTGATTGAGGAATATCATAATGTTTGAATGACCCAAATAAATCATTGACAATAGTCAACACAAAAGCCAATCTTTTTGACTTGTATTTATATTATTCCCCACTAATTACAGAGGAAATTCCCATGGGAGAATAACTAAATCCATGGGCGGCGCCGCTCCAAAGAAAGGATTAAGTAATCCTCTCACCTTTCTTTCTACTCAGCCAAACAGGGATGGATGTTCATACTTGTGCATGTATTACATGTGTGGAGATGCTATTTCTGGCTCCATCTCCAAGAAAGAAAGATGTTCAAAAACGACACGATTTCTGTCGTACAATTATGTCAATATATATTACAATGAATAAAGAATATGCTTTGCTTGTAATAGCTGAACTGCTTCATTACTACTGCATGGGTTTGATTCTTGGCTAACGTTATTGAATATTTCAAAAAAGGCATAAGAAAAGGCTAATTATTGAACTCAGGGCAACCACAAGCTCCTATGAATGCCACGCAACTCTTTGTACAAATACATTACACAGTAGTGAATATATGACATAAAATATCATTCTAACTTATTCTCCCACCTGACAACAATGGAATCAAAGTACCGGTGAGAAACATAACCAAACCAAACAATCAACAGGAATCAAATTTTTGTGTTAGAAAGTCCTGAACTCGCCACGTGTTCCAAGTGCGCAAAGAAATGCTCACACAGTATACATAACCATCACTCTCGAAGGGACGATAAAAAAGAAAAAAGAAAAAAGAAAAAAGAGAGGAGCTAAATGCCTAAGAAGAAATCCACCGAGGAGAAGATAAAAAAGAGTCACTGCTTCGATAATACTATATCTAGGGCCTCCCTACAAATTCACTACGGATAACCTATACATGATTCTGAATTCTAAGTTTAGATCCAGACTGAAGCAATACTGAGACCCTTGCAGCTGGTACGGAACCTTGGTATAATGGACATCGTTGATGAATAACCGGTTTGTGTCAGCCCTTTGTACGCTTTGTCATTGCTGCCAAATTCAGGATGTGCCATCCGAGGAAGCAATCTCACCTTTATCAGAGTTCAGATTGATTTTGGACTGCGATTTGTCACCTGCTGCCATCTCATTCTGATGGCTCTCATTTTTCTTCGAATTGACAAACCGACCCCCACATCCCCTAGCTCTTCTGAGTGCATGCAAATGTCGAGATTCATGCAAATATGGCTGCAAAATTAGTCTTTGAGTAATGAGTGATAAATCACTAAATCAACAATATTGGATTGAGAAACGATGCAACCCCACAGATCTTTATTAAACATTGTACCCAATGAAGCAGACTCACCACAATGTTGCATATAAGAGGCAAAAAATTTGTGGCTAATTACGTACCTTTCGAGACTTGGCGGCTTTATTTTCTGATTCAGCTTTTGCGCGTGACTGCCGACGTCGCAGGATGCCGTGATATTGTTTTGCGTTCACAAACACAGGTTCCTCAACCGCATCTGATGGCAAAGGAACCCCAGCTTGCTGAATCCCCATCAACTGAAGATGGACCTGAGACAAGTAATTATCCAATAACTGTAACATAGATGGTCATAAGCAATGTGTGGTCTCAACATGCACAATTACCATATGTCATAAAGAATCAGAAAATCAATATATGGCGGTTTTAGGTAAGAGTATCAACATATGGCATTAAAGAGAGCATACCATTGGTTGCCCACCATAGGCCTGTGGAGGATACGGCTGTGCATCATAGGGAGCAAAGATGCTTCTATAATAAGGATCTGGATACGGATAAGCCGCTGGTGCCTTCAAGAGACAAGCCAACAGGTAATTAACTAAATGTCACAGAACCAAATTTAAATATGAAAAACGGGAGGTGAGGGAGAAACCATAATCATTCTAGCAACTAGTTCAGTAGTAGAACTTCAATATGAACTATAGCGTTCGGTTCTATTGATCAATCATGAGACACCATTGTTATGCAAACAATATGAGTTAATGACTTTCTAAAATTATAACTTCCAGGCAAGAGATCTCCAAAGAATATATTGCTGAAATGCAAAGCAATGACAGTAACCAGATGAAGAAATGACTACAGAAGATACTAGTTGAATATTTAATTCCCCCCCCCTCGATTTTCAGTTGCCAGTCCATAATTTTTTAGAAGCTGCAACTTCCCAACTTCCAATGATATTAAAAATTCTAAAATGAGAAGGTATAAATATCACCAGCTTCAGTCAATCTCTTTGCACAAGAGGTTGAACTCTATAAGTTACCAGGTTTTTCTTTTTTTACAACAAAATATTATTTAAATAAAAAAGTGCACCCTTACACAGGAAGCATACAACTAAGCGCAAAAAATTAAGATCTAAAGTTACCAAGCTCCAAAAAAGAAGAAAGTAGTTTCTATCAACCAATCAAACATCATCTGAAAAACATCATCAGACTTTATCACTGAGAGTTCCATGTATTCAAATCCTTGCATATCACTGAGACATTATGAGGGTGCTTTCCATATTACTCTACTACCATTCTTACAAAGCTACATTTCCAACTGGCCAAACAACTCTATAATGGACTTCACTGTCACCAATGCAACCCAAAACTGTAACACCCCGGTCCCATATTGAAAAGGTGAGTTGCCCACATAAAGTAGGTGATTTATAGAAAGAAACTCATAGGTGCTAAGTCCCCACATTGGTTGCCTATTAGTGAAATTGGGTTTTATAAGGAATTCTAGGATCACCCCAAATTGACTAGTCATTTTGGGGTGATAGCGCAGATATGATTATCGTTTTTGCTTAGGTCGTTACACAAACAAAGGAAAAACAAGTGATCATAACTCTCGCACAATGTCTCAATGATGTAGAAGATGATTTGCAGAACCTCCACTTGATTTACGAATGCATCACCAACACACTAAAATCTTTCACTGCTTTTTTACGGTTATCCATATTCAAGATTTTTTTCCCTCCTTGTGGTCCAAAAGAACCAAGCCACCTTTATAAAGGTCATTGACCCTGCCAAATATTCCTCCATAGAAAGCTTCCCCTTAAGCCTTCTCTCAGAGCCCCATAACGCAATTTTACCTCAAACTTACTCATTGACAAACTCCTTCACACCCTTTCATTGCACTCCCTATTCAAGTTAACAGAAAATAATAACCTCATAAACTGCTCCAGCGACTCAAGTTCCCAATCCTGTGCAGCCCTCAATCCCCCACCCCAACTATGAAGCTAATAAGTTCGGAGAATTCCTCCTAACCTTCCGAATGCTTTTCAACAAACTTATCCCAATGCATCCCTCAGTACCTATTACTAAGCAGATTTGATTTTAAGTGAGCTCTCTCTAGAGGAATGAATAAAAACCTGTGACACTGCAATCTAACAGTTATCTAAAAAAGAGAATGCATTAGTTATCTAATAAAGAGAATGCATCTGACGATTCATATAGAGTGAAAGAGAGACCTAAAACAACGTCTCTCTCTTTGCTCAAAGAATCTATTATCTTGTTCGTCCAAGATGAAATTGCAACATGACTACAAAGAGTAACAGAGCTTAACCAATGCAACAAGAGTTTTGTCTTGCCTCTAGTTTCATTTCAAAAATAATTACAAACAAAGAGAAATAATAAAATAACTCCTTAAACCTTTATTTAAGATGTAATAAAATAGGACTGGCCAGAAAGATAATTTGAAGACAAAATAAGGTTTCAATGAGGTCAAAATAATAGCTTGATGGATTCCAACATCATCATTATTCACCAATTAGAAGAAACAATATGCATATTCTTCTTCCTACTTGAAAAATAATCCATTCTCACAAGTTGTGAAAGATAAAGGATCAAAGTCACCCTTGAAGCAAGATTGTAGTCATTTAAATTCCTGTCTGGATTGGATTTGGGTAGGGAATTTCACTATTTTGGGATTGGATTTGGTTATAAGCATGGATTGTACGGGTGTAGGACTGAACTCCGGAGGGGCTGATGGCAACCTGAATGCTTCGCTGGTGGGTTATGGAGCAGATGCCGTGCAGTTATACGATAAGGGAAAGGGATTTTGGAGGTCAATGGTGTTAGCTCTGCCACTGGTGGTGCTTTGTCTAAGGTCTCGCCGGAGGACACCCAGTTGCAGCACCACGTGAAATCTTCAAGCTCAGATTTCACCAGTGATCATGTACAGATGATAATTCTCAGGTCTGGACCACCTGTCGTGAATTATGTCGATTCCTTTGTTTAAGGTTCTGCTTGTTCTGGAAGTTCATCGAATTTGGCCAGGACGTCAATGTTGGAGATGATCCAATCCCTAAGGGTAACCTATTGGGTTTCAGTGGCTTTGAGACAGAAAAGTAGTCAGCAGTGTTGGATAGCTCTGTTAATGAGAAGGATCACTCGAATAAGGAAAAGGAAAGCAGGCTAAAGGCCAGGGTGGGTGAAGCAAGTTGTTTGGGTGGCAAAGATTCTTCAAGTCTGGACGGGCTTGATGTGTGTTGTGAAGAAAGGAATGGTCTAGCAGGTTTGCAATTGGTATTATTTACTAGGGAAGAACGCTTTGTTTGTGAGCCTCTGAGCTGTTGTCCCCCAATGGCTTCTAGTTGGGTACTGCAGAAGGTGAAGGACAATGCCATTTTGTTGGGCTATCTTGTGAGGAGTTTGAAGGGCAACTATTGATCTTGCTTACAACCATTGAAGTGAGACATAACCAGGAGGGGTGGGCTTCCAACTCCAAATCAGCCATTTGAAGTAAAAGAGAATTGAAAAGATTATCCTGCTCGATCAATTATGATTCTACGGGTGGAAGTTCAGGCCGTAGCAGAGTGAAGGGAAGGGGTATCTCGGTTTATCCATTTAGCCTCAATTGCTATCATGGAATGTAAGAGGGTTAAACGAGGGAAAGAAACGCCTTCGAGTAAGAAATTTGCTCGGAGAGTGGAAGGCAAAAGTTGTCTTCAGGAGACCAAATTAGAGCTTATGTCCTCTAGTATTGTGCGTAGTTTATGGGGGTGTATTCATGTAGATTGGTGTTGTTTAGACTCTAGGGGCTTTCCAGTGGTATTTTGCTCATGTGCAATAGGAGGGTGGTGGAGAAAATCGAAGAGTGTGGGTGAATTCTCAATTGGCATTTCTTTCAGAAATGTCGAAGATCAATTTTCTTAGGCCAATGATGATAGAATATTTTTATGGAATGAATTGGCTGGTTTGTTAAGTTGGTGGGACTTATGCTAGTGCACGCGCAAGAGGGGGGGGGGTTTCAATGTCACTCGTTTTCCTAGTGAGAGATCGGGCAAAGCCTTTTTTGTCCAGCTATGTCGGAGTTTTCCGATTTCATTTCCGAGCAGGGGCTCTTGGACATTCCTCTTATGGGCGGCTTTTTTACGTAGTCTAGTAACAGGGACCCTCCTTCTTGGTCTAGAATTGATAGATTCATTGTTTCCCCAGATTGGGAAACCCAGTTCCCTAATTTGCTCTAGAAGAGGTTACCTAGATTGTGCTCGGATCATTTTCCTATTCTTCTCAATTGCAGAGGCATTCCTGGAGCCAGATGATATTTCAAGCTCAAGAACATGTGGCTAAAATCATAAGGTTTTGTAGATAGGGTGAATTGTGGTGAACCTCTTATTTGTTTCAGGGTTCTCCAAGTTACAATTTGGCTCACAAACTTAAGGCTTTTAAAGCTTATTTACAAGCTTGGAATGATGAGATGTTTGGAAATATAGAGAGAAAGCAGCAACTTCTTTTGGATGACTTACGGGTTCTTGATGGTTGGAGGAAGGGAGACGTTTAAATGAGGAGATAACAAGGAAGGCTACTGGGATTAATGAATTGGAGAGGACAATTCTTTTGAAAGAGGTGAGTTGGAGGCAAAAATCGAGGGCACAATGGTTAAGAGAGGGTGACAAGTGCACACAGTTCTTTCATTGAGTGGCCAATTCGAATAAAATGAATAATTCCATTGAGTAGCTGGTGGTTAATGGTACATTTTGTTCATATCAAACTAGGATCAAAGAACACAATGTGCAGTTCTACGACAACTTCTTTACCAAGCGGTACAATTGGTAGCCCAGGTTTGATGGCCACACGTTTGACTATGGGTTTCTTCCAAGTTTGTTGGGAGGTGCTTAAAGTAAACATCATGAATGTCTTCCATGATTTTCACGCTAGAGGTATGTTTGGAAAAACCTCAATACCACCTTCATTTCTCCTATTCCGAATAAACCAGGGGTTGTTGATATTAAGGATTTTCGACCTATTAGCTTAGTGGGTAGAGTGTACAAAATTGTTGCCAAAGTTCTAGCTAACAAGTTGAAAATGCTAGTAGAGAAGATCATTTCTAAGTCTCAGAACGCTTTCATCAAGGGTAGACAAATTCTAGACTATGTTTCTCATTGCTAACGAGTGCCTTAATAGTAGGATTAGATCTACGGAACCAGGTGTGTTGTGCAAGTTGGATATTGAAAACGCTTATGACCATATCAATTGGGATTTTCTCTTGTATGTGGAAATGCGGTTTTGGAGAAATATGGCGTAAATGGATAGCATATTGCATTTCCTCAGTGTGCTCTTATGCATTGGTGAATGGCACTCCGACGGGCGGCTTTAGTAGCTCCCCTGGCCTAAGACAGAGAGACCCATTGTCTCCCTTTCTGTTCATTATCGTTATGGAGGCGTTAAGTAAAATGAATTCTGCTTTAGGGAATGAGGGACTTTTAGCAAGCTTCACGGTGGGACCTAGGAGTGATGGTGCTATCAACATTTCTCACCTTTTGTCTGTGGACGACAACTTGATATTTAGCAGAGTAAATCCATATCATTTTCACAACTTGCGTTGTTTCTTTTTATACTTTGAAGCAGTTTCAGGTTTGAGGATCAATTGGCTAAATCAGAGTTGGTCCCGGTTGGCAATGTCACCAACATCGAAGGTCTAGCTAATATTTTGGGTTGTAGGGTTTCTTCTATGCCTATGAAATACCTATGTCTTCCCTAGGGAGCCTTGTTTAGGGCTAAATCTATTTAGGATATTATGGAGAAGATAGAACGTAGTTTGGCAAGATGGAAGATGATGTACTTTTGTCAAAGGGTAGGAGAGTTACACTTATTAAAAGCACTTCATCTAATCTACCTTCTTCATGTCTCTTTTTTCCCTCCCCATCGCATCAAGAAATTGCCGTGGGAATTTTTGTGGGTTGGTATGAGTGAAGAGTTCAAATTACACTTGGTTAGTTGGACTAAGGCGTGTGCTCTGATCTCTAAAGGAAGGTTGGGTGTTAGGAATTTACTGTTACTGGTTTTCAACCTAACTCTTTTGAGGAAGTGGCATTGGCGCTATGTTCAGGAGAGAGAGGTCTTATGGAGGGTGGTTATGGATTCTAAATTTAGCAGTGCATAGGGTCGGTGGTGTTCTCAAATGAGGTCCATGGGTAGTATGAGATGGGGCTTTGAAAAAATATCAGGAGGAGCTAGGAGGAGCTTTTTAGCCATACTAGTTTTGAGGTGGGTAACGGCTCCAAAATTCAATTTTAGCATGACGTACGGTATGGAGATCACAAGACAACTAGACTTGTTTAGCATTGCCCATTTTAAGGAAGCTGCAATGGCAGACTAGCTCATCAGTGGAATATTAACTTTTCCAGAGCGGCTCACGATTGGAAAGTAGATTTTTTTACCTCATTCTTCACTTAGTTGTACTCCATTAGAGTGAGACAGTGTGGTAAAGAGAAACTTTATTGGGCACCTTCTAAGAGAGGATTGTTTGATATTAGATCATACTACAATGTTCTTATTCCCCATGATAGTACTCCTTTCCCCTTAAGGAGTATTTGGCAGAATAAAGTTCCCTTGAAAATGACATTCTTTGCTTGGTCAACTGCATTAGGGAAGATCCTCAGCATAGACAATTTAAGGAAACGACATGTCATTGTGGGTGAATGGTGCTGCATATCTAAGAAAAATTGGGAGTCAGTTGATCATCTTCTACTCCATTGTGAGATTTCAATTGCTCTTTGGAATACTATCTTCAGCAGTGTAGGGATGGATTGGGTTATGCCTAGTCAGGTGACAGATCTCTTCGCTTGTTGGAGAGCACTAGGTGGTAGGTTTCAGCTTGATGTAGTTTGGAAGATGATACCACACTCAAGTGCCCTTTGGAATACTATCTTCACCAATGTAGAGATGGCTTGGGTTATGCCCAGTCAGATGGTAGATCTCTTCGCTTGTTGGAGAGTGCTAGGTAGTAGGTTTCAGCTTGATGTAGTTCGAAGATGATACCACCCTGCCTTATGTGGTATCTTTAGAGGGAAAGAAACGATCCAAACTTTGGGGATCGTGAAAGGACATTGGTGAAATTAAAGGCTTTATTCTTTAAGACTCTTTTTCATTGGACTGCCGCCATTAATTTTAATATTTTGAGCTTACATATGTTTTTAGATCGTTTTCCTGTTTCTACTTAGGTCTCTCTTCTATACTTCCTACGTACTTGAGTTGCGCCTATGCGCTTTTTGATAAATTTGAGATTACTTGAAAAATAAAAAAAATAAAAAGAGAAAAGAAAAAAAATCATGTCTGGCAGTGTAACCCCCAACACCCAGACATCACCTTTAAAACAAATGGTGCTTCCTGCAGCTACCAACTCTCTACCACCTGAGCATCAATCAAAGAAAACCTATGAGACCAGTACATATTCCAACAGTCAACCACCATAAGTGTGACTATACATGCATACATATATAAACAAATCAATAAAATCAGACAATAAAGGACTGGTGCTTGCACTCAATAAAACACAAGACAAGCATGAAAACCAAAAGAAGAAGAAGAAGAAGAAGAAAGCGAAACAATAGCCTAAGAAGACAAAATGTTTTTTTTTTTGATAAGTAAGAATTCATTAAAAAACGCAGAGGGGCGCAACCCTAGTACACAGGAAGTATACAAAAGAGCCCCTAGACAGAGGAAATGAAAGAACAAAAAAGTAAAAAGTCAGCGAACAACAAACTACCCGGGTTATGCGCCGACACCCAAAGATATAACAAATTAAGCACCTTTCTACAAATAGCCCCAACTGAAGACTCCACATCTTCAAAAAGCCTAGAATTTCTCTCACGCCACAAGCCCCACAAAACACATAGAGGAACCTGTTTCCATATACGAAAAACAGGACCACGACCCAACAAAGTGCCACAACCCCTCAATAAATCCACAACATTACTAGGCATAACCCACTCCACCCCAAACAAGCTATAAAAATAACTCCAAACAACCCGTGCCAAGTCACAATGAAGAAGAAGGTGATCAACGGACTCCCCATGCTTTTTACACATAACACACCACTCAACCACCACAATACCACGCCTACGTAAATTGTCATGAGTTAAGATCTTTCCTAAAGCCGCTGTCCAAACAAAGAACGCCACCCGCTTTGGAGCTTTAACCCGCCATATACCATTCCAAGGAAAAGAGACCGCCTCGTGACAAACTAAAGCTTTGTAGAAAGTCTTCACTTCAAAATTCCTCTTGGAAGGATTCCACACCACCCTATCAACTTCCCCATGTCGAACCCGAGTAGAGTATAACTTAACAAAGAAGGACATCACCATCTCCACCTCCCAATCTTGAGCATAGCGCGTAAAGAGAACATTCCAATGAACCACGCCTCCAACCACAGACAAATTATCCACCACCCAAGCATCAGGAGAACGCGCAATAGAGTACAAAGCTGAAAAACAGAGCTTGAGAGGCTTGTCCCCACACCAAAGATCATGCCAAATGCGAATATGAGACCCATCTCCCACCTCAAAACGCAAAAACTTGGCAACACTATCCCACCCCCTTCGAATAAACTTCCAAACACTGACACCATAAGGCCCCGTAACCGGTAAAGAACACCAACCTCCCATCACACTCCCGTACTTCACCTCAATCACCGATCTCCACAAAGCATCACGCTCTTGAGAGAACCTCCAAATCCACTTCCCCAATAAGGCTTGATTAAAATTAATAACATTACGAACACCCAATCCACCAGCCTTAATTGGAGTACAGACTCGATGCCAATTGACTAAATGAAATTTAGTCTCATCACCCAAACCACTCCACAGAAACTCCCTTTGAAGCCGCTCCAGTTTCTTTGCTACACTCACAGGAATAGGGAACAGAGATAAATAATAAGTAGGAATGCTAGAAAGAGTACTGTGAATCAAAGTTACCCTACCACCCTTGGACAAATACAGTTTCTTCCAACTAGCCAACCTTCGTTCCACCTTCTCAATAACCCCATTCCAAATAGAAATAGATTTGAACGACGCCCCAACGGCATACCCAAATAAGTCATCGGCAGAGACTCAATTCTACAACCCAGAATATGAGCCAAAGACTCTACATCTTCCACCTCGCCAATAGGGACCAATTCGGATTTGCCTAAATTGATCCTCAACCCTGACACCGCTTCGAAACATAACAAGGTACACCTCAAATTTCGAACATGCTCGGCTTGAGCTCCACAAAAAATTAAGGTATCATCCGCAAACAGTAAATGATTCACCACTAAAGCTTCATTACCCATGAAGCCCACTAAGAAGCCCACTAAGAAGCCTGAAAGCAAGCCTTGGAGCATAGACGCATTCAACATCCTGCTAAGCGCTTCCATAACCACCACAAACACCATAGGAGAAAGAAGATCACCTAAGACGAAATGTTAAAGCAAGTCACAAGCATTTTCACCTTTAATCTAGTACTCCCAATCGGTCACCAACACATCATATCGTCTCTAACACTAGAGACACGAAAGATGACACTTTGCCTTGGTATGGCGAGGATGAGACAAATGCATCTGGATTGCTCATCATATGATGGGTAGCCCGAATGTAAATGTAAAAAAAAAAAAAGCATTAAGAGCATAAAAACTCTATCCACAGCCTCCATTTTCCAATCACAGATAGTCCTATAAAATCTTGAACTCCAATGCAACATCCCAGCTGACCAGTCCATACGGCTACTGTTGCTCTCTTACTAAGAACAAAAGAATACAGGTGAACAAGCATATCCTTCAATTGTTGGCCACATCAAACCTTCTCTACTTCAAAACTAGTTCTACCTTCACCTAAATTATCCACAATAAAAGTTGGTTTTTTCCTATACCTAATTCAAAGTTCTATTTATATCCTTGGATTTTATATTTTTCTTTCTCACTACAAGCATTGATAGCCAGGTACCATGCCGCTGAATATGGGCAAGAATTGTATATTGATGGTTCTAGTACCCAAGAAACAAGAAGTCAGTTTGTTTCATAATTAACCTTCTCTCTCTACCTATTTATGGTTTTTCTTTTCCTTTTATTTTTGGGTTTGAATGATAAGCCTGCTTTTGCAACTCACCACATACAATATCTTTTCTCGACATGTACTTTCAGACTTCTTGACTGCTGTGTCTCATTGCTACTCCAAATTCTGAATGACAATCATCTTGAGTCTACTAAGGAAGATATCCACAAATTAATTAACATCAAATAATTAATGCATCAAGAGATCCTTTTTCAGGCATATGGTTAAACACATCTCAAACATTCAATATGAAGTAGGGAATAAAAAAAAAAAAGAGTATCAAATTAACATATACACTATCCTGACCGCATAACCATACAAATTTCATTCATTTCCTAGGAGTTTAACAGTTACATTTACTTTTGTAATGGACGTACCAAAAAGCTTTTTCGATGAGGATTATATAACTCATGTTCAATAGAGTAAGAAAACAAGAAATCTCAGCATAACAAAATTCTCACTTGATCAGACTAAGAACAAACTGACTGCAATGCTGAAATAATTACCAGGTATCCAAATGTTTAGCAAAACAACATTGAGGAAGACACTTGGTTGTCATTGGCAGGATATCAGGAACAAATAAGATTCAATATTTGGAACTTAATTAGAAGATTGTAGTAGGGAAGCAGGTTTTGAGGTAAAGATGTTACATAAGTACAAGGTAGGGGATTGGGATCCTTTAGGGTACCGAAGACTGTGTATGACAATACAGTTGGCAGTTGGAGTCCAAAGTTATGTCCAGATTAATATTAACCCCCCAAAAAATGTAAAAATTCAGCAATATACATAGCAAACAAATTATTTAATTGAAAAAAAAAACTTTTCAAAAAGATGTTGCAAGTGAAATAAGTTCAAAATACATGAAATACTTTAAAAGTTGGCTTCAAAGATAGTACCACAGCATGTCCTGCTCCAAGCTGCGGAGGTGTTGGATACTGAGCATTTGGAGTAGTGATACCAGAAAGAGACATTCCAGTTACATGAATCTGAGATTCTGAGAGCTTTTGGTGCTCATCAGCTTCACTATTATCTGGACAATCATTGGTTTACAATGCATAAATATTTTATGAAAAAGTTTTTTTAAAAAAAAAGGAGTATTTGAAGACCATGAAGAAACTAGCAACTACTAAAACAAAGATTAAAGGCACCAAGTTTCACAATTGAAGTGAGGAACTCCAGCATTAAGAAATCAGACTGGTTAGTCAACTTTTACATGGAGACAAAGAAAGTTGTAAGTTTCTTCAACATTGATAATTATCACAGCACAAGGAGCTAATACACGGAAGCAGACAAAAAGAAAACCATAAAGCAATAGAGAAATGTTATTTCAATCCATATTTTTTACAAATCAACCATCATTGGATTCGTAGGATCTCAAAGCAATATTACCACAGATGGATATACACTTTGACCAGCTCAAGTGGTAAAATGGTGAAGTGGGATTGGGGTAAGTCATCTGTTCAAATCTAACCACTAAAAAATAATTACCATGGAAGGTAATGAAACTGCCAAAACCAGCACCTTAAAATTCCTTATTAACGAAGACCCTTACTTGAGACCCACCCCAACCCACACAAAAAAGGACTAGTTGTTATAATGTGAACATCCTTTGTTTCTGGTGGTTGAGTAGCACCATACTCATGCTGGAGATCTTTTTTTTTTATAAGTAAGCAAAATTTTATTAAAGAAAAAAGCATAAGGTACCCCTAAGTACACAGGAAGTATATACAGGAGCAATCACAGCTAACCCAACAAAACCCACAAAACCTAAACCCTAGAACCCGAAAGATAACTGATACTAGGATCAAATGCTCCGTAAAGTATGAGTTAAAGGAGAGGATTAGGTTTTCTCTGGTTAGGGTTATTCTCTTTTTGATAAGATAACTGATACTAATACAGAAAAAGAAAAAAAGAAAAAAGAAAAAAGAACAAGAAGAAACTAATAGCTTTCACACTTTGGAGGAAAAACATTATTGTAATTTCAATATTCTGAAGAGTTAGAGCACAAAGCAGAGGCAATTGCAGTCAGTTAGACTGATGCTAACAACTGGGTCAATGAGAGCATAAATTAAATTACGATTTAATCAGTCCACTGAGATCAAAACAGAATAGTTAAAAGGGTAACACATTTGTATAAATTTGATCAAGCCTCAGAAAGAAAATACCAGAAAGATCGTTTGCAGAAGAACTCATGAGGCTGTAATGCACGCTGAATCCCCACAGTCAAATCTGGCAGAACAACCAACACTCTCAAAGTAAAAACGAAAGCATTCCAGAGACAGGCTAGCAGAAAAAGACCCCAAGTCACCAAAAGTCATATCGTTGGTCCAAACTAGGACCTTTCAGTCACTAAATAAGAACCAAAGCTTGAATCTTTAATATTTTAACATTTACACAACCACAGAAAGGCAAAAACCAGAAAAGAAAATGATATCCAGTACCATAATGCCGAGTATGAAAATAATGCACAGTGAGAATACAGCCTCGGGCAATAATTTAGATGTCATTGGAAAACAGATTAGTATAGGACAAACCAAATAAAATATTACACAAATAATAGCCCTGACCTATAGACATGATATCTGCTTCTCGTATATGACAATAGTGGTCCAATTAACAAATATAATAGGATTTCCATAATTATTTATTCGTGAATACTACATATATATATATAAGTAAATGGATTTCATTAAAAACCAAAGGGCGCACTCAAGTACATAAGAAGTTTTTTCTTTTTTGATAAGCAGAACATAAGTATACAATAGAAATACCTAATCTGAGAAAGAGATAAAAAAGTCATGAAAACTAGAAATGTGCAAACACTCAGAAGACTATCCACAGAAAACGGGTATGAAAAAATAAGGTCTTTAGCTTTGCCACCATCCTCTCACTGTCTTCAAAGCTCCGAGTCATTTCTTTATCTTCAAATGCACCACATCAAACAGAGCGGGATCATCTTCCACAAAGCTTCACTTTGAGAATTACCAATCTTTCTTCTCCAACAAGTGAGGAGATCTCTCACCCACGAGGCATGACCCATGCTAATCCAAAAAAACCGAAAATAAATCACCATAAGCCGCATAAGGCACTAGCCATCTCGCAATGGAGCAAGAGGTGGTCAACGGTTTTCCCACTTTTTCTTTTTCTTTTTCTTTTTTTATTTTTATTTTTTTATATAGGTAAGCAAAGAAATATATTAAAAAAGCGAAAGGCGCCCCTAAACATACAAAAAGCATACAAAGGAAACAAAAAAAAAAAAAAAAAACAACAACAGACAGTCAAGACACAATAGACCCACAACCGAAACCCTAAACCTACCAAAACACCCAGACTACATTACAACACAGCAAAAGCTCTCTTGCCTTTACTCTGGCTAGAACGAACACCCGTAGCGTCAAAGTTTATCGAGCACTCCAAATTCTTAACCTGTCTACTCCCTTTTGGCTTAGGAGCAGAAATACACTGTCCCTCATCAATTAATGTCAATAAATCCAAAAAACACTTTTCATCACCCCCGTAAGAGATCCCCATTGTGTGATAACATGATTTAGCATCTTGCATTGCCTCGAAGTAACCTATAACCCCCATCTCATTTTTCTCTCCAACACCAGCCCCATTCAGATCACCTCCCTGCAAAGATTCACCCTATCTCAGCGACAAAACAAGACTGCTGGCCCTCCAAGACATACCCAGCAAAAACTGAGGGGAGCAACCAGTTACCGTTGAAGACAAGAGAATTGGCCGAGGCGGCAGCAACAGAGGGCCACCCACATAACCCATCTCCAACTTAAAAGAGGAATCAAACCCACCCACGCCAAACAAAGACGACAGACCAGACCCAACGCCACCAAACACTCCAAGCAAGGGATGAGAGATAACCAGCACTTCGGGACTCGGTCCAAGAAACCGCTCACTCTTCTTACACATACAGCACCAATCTACTACAACAATTTTCCACTGTCTTAAGTTGTCCACTATAAGAATCTTACCTAATGCGGCAGACCAAGCAAATAAGGCCAATATCAAAGGGTCCCTGCTTCGCCAAACACACCTCTAAGGGAAGGGCTTGCTGTCAGGGGGGATTAAGACATTATAGAACGATTTTACATCAAACAACCCTTTCTTGGAGGGGTTCCAACAAATATTGTTAGCACCATCCTGTTCCAGCCTAATGGAATACAACTGAATGAAAAACGAGGAAAAGAATTCCAACTCCCAACCATGTGTCACTCTAACAAAATTAATGTTCCATTGAAGAAAGCCATTAAAGAACTGAAGATGATTAGCCACGGAAGCATCCCAAAAGCAGGCAATGCTATACAACTTCGAAAACACAAACTAAAGGAGCCGTTCCCCACACCACACGTCGTGCCAAAAAATAATCCTAGAGCCATAACCCAGCTTGAAACTAGAACATCTAGAAAACTCCTCCCACCCTCTCGTAATGAATTTCCAAAGACTCACCTGATAAGACCCAAAGACTTCATTAGAGCACTACCCACCCCACTAACTGTCATATTTAACGGCCACTACCTTTCTCCAAAGAGCCTCTCTTTCATAGGCGTAACACCATAACCACTTCCGTAGAAGGGCTTGGTTGAACATGAGCAAATTCCGCAACCCCAAACCCTCCTCAGAGATAGGAGAACACACCTTGGCCAAACATAACTTAGGACTTATTTATTAGTTACAGCTACTTACTTTAGGATACATTTTATTAATGAATTGAGACTGGCTAGCAGTAGGTTCAAATCTGACTTGGGTAGATTTGATTCATTCTAAATTAAATTTAAGTCGTTGCAAAAATCATCAAGCTCCAGCATGGCACCAAACAATGGACAAACTGATGAAGGTTCGTAGAAGTTGGATTGTTTTGAGAAACGATTCATATCAACAAATGAATTCTTGGAATCATTTTCTTTTTTTGGTATGTATATAAAGTTTCTTTATATACATGTATATAAGATTAAAGATTGGAAGATTGGACAGACATAATATAATCAAAAGAAAACAAACGCCTATGCTTTGACAAATAGCAAATTAAATTGTTTAAAGTTAATCATGGAAGAAGAAAATATAAATTCTATATGATACTTAAACTCACTAACATAGGAATATGCTAATTCTAATAATGATGGAATTAATCAGATTTAGTTAGTATGCCATTAAGAAGACAAGCAACCTCCACTTTGAGGTCCAAAGCAACATAGCATGATAGTCATACTATGAAATGGCAGTGGTTAAAGACTAAAGCAATTGACAAACAATACTTGATTCTTACATATCACAACCAAGTTTAATCCAATTATAGTGAAAGACTTGGGGCACATTTGGTACGCAGAATGGTTAATCCATTAAGAAAAAGGAATAGCTAATACTGGAAATAGAAGAAACTGTAATACAATAGCTATTTTTATTCATTAGTTTTGTTGTAACACTATAATAGAACCCTGAGTATGCATTTCAGTGTTTGATACAGTGTCATATGCTGGTGAAAGAAATCATATTGTAATCAAATTTCCTAAAACACCCTTATAATACCATTCTAATCTACATTTTTATGGAATTTTTTCTTTATTTTTTTAAACGAAAAATTTTAAAATTTTTAAAAATGTCAAGAACCTTGTTCTCTTTCTTAACTGAGAGTCTGAGATTTGCAGCCATCAACAAGCCGGAGAAAATGTTTATGTAAGCTTTTCACATTGCTAGAAGCACCAAGCCAGAGAAAAGTCATTGACAAAGGCTCGGGATCACCAGGATACCATGTACATGAGATATTACGAAGCAAACAAGGGAATTTTGTCACGTCAAGACTCAAGAGGGGGTTGAGGGAAAAAAACACACCAAACAAGTAAACAGATGGTGAGACTCCTCTCACCTAACCTTGCATGCCGCAGGGCTACCAGGGGAACAATTTGGGTTAGGAGATCGACAACTGGCATCGGGACCAACGTTGTTGGAAAACCTGTGACGCATTCGGTAATTTGGCATTCCACCCATGGCAAATGGACCACCACTAGTAGTTGATGATGATGAGACTTCATTCACACCACCACTACAACTTTGTAGAGGTTCTAAAGTTTCAACTACATCATTCATTAAGAGCCTGGCTTTGGGATTCTAGCTCAAAAGTACGCCAAGCTGCAGGCTTTCTATGCTGCTCTTATTGAGTACTGATTCTCCCCAGTATTTACAGCAACTTCCTCTTGTCATTTAGTTTTGGCCGGGCCCAATCTACCAAGTTGTACTCCGTGCTTTGTCTCGTCTTATCAAGAGAGAGAGAGAGAGAGAGAGAGAGAGAGAGAGATACCTAGAAGAGGAACGAGAGAGGGACATAATTGGAGGGCGTTTGTGTAAATGTTAATAGGTGTGCTATTCCAACAAGAAAAGAATAAGTATTCCTCTCCTTCTTGGGCTATTCCTCATTTTGAAGAATAAACAGTTTTTTTTTAATGACAAGGAACCCCTCCAAGTAAGGGTGGGCAAAAACCCGCCCACCTGCACTGATCCACCCCGCCCCAATTTCAACGGTTTTTCAGCTTAAATGTGCAGGTACGGGTTGGATTTTGTCCAACCCGTGTAGGGCAGGGCGGGGTGCAAGTTGGGGTTTTAAAAAACACTGGGGACCCGCCCCGCCCCGCGTGAAAAAAAAAAAAAAAAAAAAAAAAAAATCAAGAAGAAGAAAAAAGAAAGAAACAAAACGAAACCTAATGACTTGTCTTCTAGATACTTCCTTTTCTACTTTTCTAACCTAGCGCCTCCAGCCTCCATTTCTCTTCTTCTTCTCTTCATCTATCTTCTTCCCTTCTCTTCTCTTCTCTTCTTCTCTCTTCCTCCATGACTAGGGTTTACAAATTGTAGAGCTACCTGCCGCCTTGCTCTCAGATCTCACCCACGCTTCAGATCCCCAAAAATGGTAGCCCAAATGAGCAAAAAGTGAAAGGTCAGCCCTTTCTATCACTCTCCGTTTGTTTCCCGAGAAAATAATTCGCAAGAAAAGCACAAATAAAACAGAATGTGACTCCCTCTTTAGCTGTGATTAATGTTTTCTAAAGCTTTGGTTTTTGGTTATAGTTCGTCGCTGACGGAGTATTCTTCGCTTGGCCTGAATCGAGGATACCCGCACAACCCCGCACCGCACAAACCGCAACCATGCAGATACACTCTCTACCCCTGCAGCCACGGTTTGAGTTTGCACAACCCGCAAGGTGCAGGCCGAGGCCAAAAAGGGGAAAAAACCACCCCGCCCCATGCCCACCCCTACCTCCAAGGCAGGGCCAGTTCGTGTACCCACCACTGTCAGGTAAACCTTGGACCCATGTAAAGCGCCCCCTCCACACGGATCGGATAATACTTCGGTTTCGCTGACAAACTGGCCCCAAAGAATTATTTGCAACCAAGGGGATTCGAACCTTAGACCTCATGGGACTACCACAAAGACCAATGCCCTAACCACTTGAGCCAACCCCTTGAGAAGAAGAATAAATAGTTATTCCTAGAAACAATAAAGTAACTAAACGAATTGAATAACTATTACACGGGAATAGTTATTCCATTCTAGGCTTTAACCCGCGTACCAAACGTGCCCTTAGAAAACACAAATGGAAAGAAAGATTTGCTTTAATGACATCCAATATGCTAGTTTTCATACAGATGAGAGCAATCATGAGACAAATTCAAGTGCTAGTGACAATTAATATAAAAGATGACGTATGATGACCAACTCCCCCAAATATGCTACATGCCAGGAGACAAGGTTGAATTCAAGGGAACTAAAGCATGACAAACATAATTGGAAACATAAAAACTTATAATCAGGAAATTGTAATTACAGAAATTCAACTTTCAAATTCATCTTCCAATCAAGACAATTATTTGATTTCTTAGAGACATTCAGATGTACAATGAAATCTGGACCATACTTTCCCTAAATTTTATACATCATTTTAAAAAAAAAGCCCATAATCCTCGGAGGGGCACAATCAAAGAAAACAGTAACTCTCATCCAAAATAATCATAAATTATCAAAACAATGCTCATACCAAACGCATAATGACCCTTAAAATCTTTCAGATTTGACATATTAAGATTGAACCTATTACCTTTCTTCAATATATATTGATGCTGAATGGCTTCACAAACTTTTTTTTCAAAAAAAAAAAAAAAAAACTCTATTGCCTTAATCTCTTCCTCTTTCACCTCAGTTAGGTCATCTATCTAACAACAAATCAGTTCTTGCCATTCGCATGCTTATTGTAACCATTCCTAGACGATAGGCCTAGAATGTAATTACCCAAGAAAGGACAAGATAACTGGAGACTGACTGTTTACCATAACACTATTAATTCCCTTGTCTACAACTCTATTCAGTATCAACCCAAAAATACTACAAATTCATTCATCAACAAACTTAAACTTAGACCTGAATAATCAGCTCAATTACAGTTTTTTTTTTTAAAAAAAAAGTACCCAATTAACCATGTAAATCCGGGAGAAAAAAAAAAAAAAAAAAAAAAAAAACAACGAAATGTGCAATATGCATACATCTCCAATTTCTTCAGTTTTCGAATGCAAAGCAAGAAACTCGAACACACATATTACCAGAAACCAAAACCACTCAGAAAATTTCAAATATAATCACACACGAAAAAAGAAAAAAAAAAAAACTCACCCAAGTACTGCCGAGAAACCGAGAAAACGAAACTTCAGAACCCAGTGATCGAATTCCGAGCTCTCATTTATTTCCACACATTTCCCAGCAACCAAACAAAACAGACAACTAATTAAGAGCTGAAGCCTAAGAAGTCAGCACAGTCTCAAAGTTAAAAAAAATTTAAAAAAATAATAAAAATCACTCAATTATTGTTTTAATTTCTGAGCCACCAAACATACTTGGGAGCAAGAAAAAAAAAAAGAAAAGAAAAAAAGAAATTGAACAAACTAGGGTTTCGAATTTCGAAACTTACCTTACAGGGAAACTTCACAGGCCCCTTTATAAGTAAAAATTCTCTTCTCCTTCTTTTCCTTTTTGCAGGAAGTGAAACTAATTCTGTTCCGGAAAACGAAAGTTTACCACCGTACTTCACTGCTACCTACCTATTTTGCCCTTTTCCGCTTCCAAGTTTTTCCCGATTCTTTTTTCTTTTTTCTCTATTTTCCCTTGTGTTAAGTGTCGAGCAGGTTTGCCAGTCTGAGATCGATCTGGGCCATAGAAATTCAGATGGGTGATTCGGGCAAGGAGTGGTGCTGACCGGTGAGCGGGACGCTAAATCTAGACCACGAGTTCCGTGGGGCCCTCGGTGTGAGTGGATGGGCTGTGAAGAAGTAACCGCTGACCGTTGTCGTTTCTGTAGTTCAGCTTGTGCGAGTGTACGGATCATATGCAGTGGGACCATGGAAGAGTACCGTAGTCTATGGATAATTGTTTATGAAATTCATAAACACACAGTAATCATTCCTTAAATTTTTAAATTTGAATTTTATTTTCTTAGATTTGTCGCCAATTTAAAATTGTACTTTTCTTGTGTTTTTATCCAATAAAACAATGTCTGTTGATGTCATATCAGTATTTTTGTTACATTTAAATTAAAATAATAATTTTATTAAAATATATATATATATTAGAAATATATTAAAATTGTACTTCCCATGTGTTTTTGTCCAATAAAACAATGTCCGTTGATGTCATGTCAATATTTTTACCACATTAAATTAAAATAATAATTTTATTAATATATATAAAAAGAATTAGTACTAAAATTATGGAAAATAAAATTTTATTCAAATTTATTCTACCACCACTAATTAAAGATATTAACATACTAAAAGATATTTTCATATTTCAAAAAATTAATGTTATTTCCAAACAAATAAGAAACAGAAAAGAAAAACAAATTATGTTCTTAAAACAAGACTTAAAACACAAAAGAATAGATAAACAATTAACGGACCCATTATTACAACAAAAAATTAAAAAATTTCAAGAGAAAATAGAATCAGAAATTTGTGCTAACATTCCAAATGCTTTTTGGCATAGAAAAAATAATGTTGTCCAATAACCATATAAATCAAATTTTAATAAAGAAACAATACCAACAAAAGCTAAGCCTATTCAAATGAATCAATAATTATTAGAATACTGTAAAAAAGAAATCTAGGATTTACTACAAAAATGATTAATAAGGAAAAGCAAATCACCTTAGAGTTGTTCAACCTTTTATATTTTAAAAAATGTTGAATTAGAAAGAGGAGCCCCTAGATTAGTCATAAACTGTAAACCACTAAATAAAGCCTTAAAATGGATAAGATATCAAATTCCTAATAAAAAAATTTTATTTTCAAGATTATATGATGCTAATATATTTTCAAAATTTGATATGAAAAGCGGATTTTGGCAAATTCAAATAGATGAAAATTATAGAAATAAAACTGTTTTTACAGTTAGGGGTGAGCATGGGGCGGGGGGGCGGATTTCCGCCTTTTTCGCCCCTGCCCCACTACCTGCGGGTTGACAATTTTCAACCCACAATCCGCATACTATTAGGGGAACCCGTTTGGGGCGGGTTCGTGCGAGGAGGGGGTGACGCAGGGCGGGGGTGCGGTTCAGCAGGGCAGGGGTGCAGGTTTGAAGGTCAACTGGCTGCCATAGGTAGAAGGAGAGCTCTTCATGGCTGAGAGAGGCGAAGGGAAGAGAACCAGTAAGATTCAACACCATACTCTGTTTTGCCTTTGTTTCTTTTTGTTCTTTCCTCTGTTTCTTCACATCCTCTTATCTCTCACTGACACTAACTTCAAAAGAATCAAAACTATGGGTACCCAATTCACAGAATGACGAACCCATAAACAAAAAATCTATGAAAACACATACATGAACCTTCCCTCCACCACCAAAAAAAAAAAAAATCTATGAAAAAGGCTTGCCGAGAATGATGAGTGGGGGAGCCACATATCGCAAATCTACCCAAATACGCATATCCTCCTTTGCTTGAGTCTGCATAGTTGGCGATGATTTTGGGGAAGAAGAGCTGAAGAGGTGTGCGGTGTTGAAGAGTAAAGAAAAAAATGAAGAGGTGTGCCTAGGGTTACGGGGTTAGGGGTTTTTTAATTTATTTTGTTTGTTTGTTTTTTTTTCTTTCAACGAGGAGGGGCGGGGCGGGGAGGGTCCCCGAGGTTTTTTAAAACCCCAACCCGTAACCCGCCCCGCTCTGCACGGGTTGGACAAAATCCAACATGTACTCGCATGAAAACCCTCTAAAACTGCTATATTTGGGGCGGGGAGTGCGGGTTGGGGCAGGTTCACGGGTTTTTGCTCACCCCTACTTACAGTCCCTTTTAGACGCTATGAATGGAATATCATGCCATTTGGGTTAAAAATGCTCCCAGCGAATTTCAAAATTTTATGAATTTATTCTTGTTAACTCTGGATCAGTCCTTCTGTCTCATACCCCTTGCAAATATGATCCAGAACATAAAAGAATTGCTTTCTCCAAATGCACAATTAAAAATGTTCTTTCTCCGGCCCAATGGAGGCATAACCCTTGGCAAGGAAGACGATTTTCTCATCCCTTTGTTCAATTATTTTGATTATCAGAAAGCTTGGTATAACACCTTCTTCTTTCAGAATAACCGTTATCAACGTTCTTGGTTTTTTACCTTTGATAAGATTCATGCAATCAAAAACTTGCCTTTATGGTTTGATGAGTGGTGGAATCTTTTTAGGGCTAAAACTAGTATTCTGCATTCTCCCCTTTGCAATAAATTTCTAGAATATTCAAATAATTTTCCTTCGCCTCCTCCATTCAATCTCTTTCCACCAGAATTATATTTATTTCTTCATTTTAATATCCTTTGGATCATGTCCTATGATTACAACTTTGTTTCCCCAGAAGATAATATATATAATCCCCAATACCCTAATCATAGCATTAAATATATTGTTCATACTATCTCAATCAAATGGTGGGACAAGTATGAATATGATGATATTATTACAAAAATTACCAGATTATCAACGAATCAATTTCCAGCATCAAATCAGAATCAGTTTCTTCTAAAGAAAAGTATCAATCATGCAAAACTAGCCTCATCCAGTTCGAAGCAAGAATTCAAAAAACATTTGTTAGAAACCTTGTCTCAATTATCAGATGCTGATGAAGAAGATAAATCAGTGCTACCAGGGTATTGTCAGGATCCTTATGCAGATATAGAATTGCGAAGTATGCATGAAAGAGTATGATGAGATGAAAGTGGAGAATAAAAGGAATGATGAAGAATCATGGTATTGGACTTGTTTACTATCCCCCCTCCCCCCCTCTCCCCCTTTTTGATACTGTTCAACGTCAGTACGAAAATTTAACTTTTGAAAATCTTGACTTCCTCAATACATTTCATTTCCTATTTTACCCTTCTGCAACAGTGAGGAAACTTTTTCCCCCTCTCTGATATTTCACTTCCCTCCGAACCCAGCCCAAAAAGCGACCCTCTCTCTCTCTCACTCTCCCTCTACGGTACAAGAGCCTGGAGTCCTGGACTATTCAAAACCCAAAAAGTGTGAACTTCGATGAATTTAGAGTTGAAGAAAATCCACAACCGAATCTCTTCTCTGAATCTCACACAGAACGTACAGGTGCTAATTTTCATTTTAACCCTTCTCTTTCCTTCTCCATTCTTGCAATCCAGCTAGCTTGCACAGTGCGTAAACCCTCATGCCCCAAAAATTCCTACAACCCTAAGTGAATAGACTGAGCGAACGTAGAGGGACTCCGTCAAAGCGCCTCTCCCCAAACCTCTCACACCACTGAGACATCTATCTCCATCAATATGCAGTTCTTCCTTGACGGGCGATTCGCATCTATAATTTATCTCCTACATTTACACCTCAACCACCCTGCGATTCGCATCCAAGAGCCGTACAATACGCTCCATCCGTTTTTCCCATTTCCGGTCTTTTCAATCTACTCCCTCATTATACCAGTTTGATTTTTGCAATCTGCCATCAGTTGCCTATAAATGGATATAAGGTCTTCCACAAGGCAGCAACAACCGACGTCGGTGTATAGTGGGTCCAATAGATTTCGGGTTGCACTGAGAAGCAGCTGCTTGGCCTCCAGTGGTGCATGCCTGGCCGGAGGGTCGACGACTTCTGCAACGACGGGTCCAAGTACCAGATCACCTTCACAGGTGTTTTTTTTTTTTTTTTTTTTTTTTTTTTCCCCAGATTTTTCAATTTGATGTGAAATATTGGGTGATTTTGATGTCAGCTCTTAATAAATGTAGTTTGTCGTTGATCATTGTGATTTGGGTTTTGTCTGGTTGGAAGGAAAATAGGGAAAGGTGAAAATAAAATTTTAGGAAATTTATGTTTCTTTTCTGCTCATTCAATATTGTTCAAGCTACTGAGCTATTTGCTTTAGCAGAGCCAATGGTCATTCTGTTGAGTTACATAGGAGTTATATATATGCGATTTGTTTAATAGTTTGTCAAGCTTTTTGAATATCTTTGTAGTGTTCATGTAAATTTCTAGCTACCTAGGCACCTCTCTTACATCAAACAAAGAAAAAAAATGGTTTCGTTGTAGTTGATCAGAGCATAGAGAAAAAGAAGGAATTTAACTTTTATTTCAGTTTTGACCAAAATTATACATGCACTTCTTCAACAACAATAAACCTTCCATGTACTAGTACCATAGCTGATCATGAAAACATGTGTTAGCTAGCTTTTCCTACAATTACCAGGAAGTTCGGATTCCGTAACCTAGCTTGCCATAACAAGCACAATGACTTCTCCTTTGTGAGGAATTCTTCTGAGAACTGGAGAAAATGTTGTTATGGGTTTTAGTCACATCATTGAGCATACTGATTTAACACATATATCCAACTTATAACGTAGCGTTTGCTTTTAGGTCGGCTCCTATGTGATTCAAACTTATAACGTAGCGTTTGCTTTGATATCAATTGTTAATCAAGGGTCTGACCTTTGATAATATGGTGTTTGCTTTGATATCAATTGTTAATTAAGGATCTAACCATTGATGCAAAGCTCGTAGAATATTGGATATTCTTTTGATTAAACCCTTAACCCTTATAATCTTAAAATATAAGAATGCTTGTGTTTCAAGAAGTCTATAGCAATTTTATGAAGTACAAGATTTGACCCTTATAATAAACCTTTTGTTGCATGTTCAAATTGGTAAACCTCACACCGGCCATAATAGTGAAAACACAAATCATGTTCCAAGACAATATGATCCTTCCAATATAATTAAGAACCATTAAGCATTGCAAGATCATATCTCACGGTTTTCCATAATAATAACATATTTAATTTGCTCACCACACAAATTATCACTAAATATCTTGAAAATCATAAAGACAATCAACATAAGAATTTGATAACGAAGTGGAAATTTTTCAAATAACTTTTAAAAAGTAAAACCACTCTTAGATAGTCAAACTCAATAAATCGTTCCATTATAGAAGATTAAATTTGAACGAACAGTTCATACTTATAAAACCCTTAAAATAGACAATGATGAACCCAACAAACAGCCTTTTTGTCTTCTACCACAATAGTTCCAAAATTACTAGCAAAAAAAATTCAATTCCCTATTTTAACTACGAATTTTTTAATTCACACTCTAACAGTTAGAGTCTGTGTTATCTTGTTTTATTTCTTTTATATATATTCATTATTTGTATTCTTGATGGGATAGTTATACGTACCTTTTAAAAATATATATTTATTTAGTATTGATCTTTAACTAATCGTGTTCTTTGATTTGCAATAATCATGTTCTTGGATTTGCAATAATCGTGTTCTTTGAATTATTTTGTGACTGTTCACTCCAGCGCCAACGGTACTTCCTCTGACCACGTGCAACAACTAAAAAGGTATGATGCTGTTCAAAATTTCAAAGATTGATCATCTGTTTTAAACTTCATGATGTGTTTTAATGTCATTTATATTCCTTAACATCTATTGTGTATAAAATTGTTGTACATGCATATGAAACCTTTTCATAGATGTCATATGTCAATATCCCACGAAAGTCCCCAAGGAAGCATCCTGTACCAACCCCATCTACCACACGGTCAAAACCATGTAAAATAAAATGGACCAAAGAGCATGAGTTGACACTAGTTTATGAACTGTTAGATCTGGCAACACAAGGTGTGTGCCAGTCATTCAAGGGCCATTTCACCAACATTACTGCTAATTTGAACAAACGTGTTGAGGGGGATGGCGTCCAGTACAGTCAGGATCACGTGACGAAGAAGATAGAGAAATTGAGAGAAAACTGGAAGAACTTCACTGACCTCCTCACTGGCCACATTGCGACCAGAGCGGGTTGGAACGAGGTGGACAACACGGTCGCGCTCGATGAGCGTCAATGGGAACAACTGAAATCAGTAAGTCTCTCAATATCATTTGTGCAATTACTCTATGAACTTGACAAATGCTATTCATCCTCTAACAGATTCACAATGTGTTGCAGCAATACGGCACAAGGAAATATTACAAATTCAGGAATGACGCTCCGGTAAACTACTCCATATTGAACAACATCTTTGAAGGGACAACTGCAACTGGTCGGTATAGACATGCTAGCACACGGTCCCCCCCGGAAAGTTCGGACAACGACGACATTGTATGCGTCAACCTGAACCTCACACCGGCCATAATCGACCTCACCGAACCCCAACAGCCTCCCCCACGGACTCACAAGAGGAAGGGTAAGCGGGTTGCGTCCCCGACATACCAGTCGCCACACAGTACCAAAAGGTCGTCGAAATGAGAGGCGGTTATGCATGACCTCAATCAGGAATTCTACAAAATCGCAGATCATATTGAGCGTATACTGATCAAGACCGAGACCATTGGATTTGTTGGGAATGCAGGTTGTAGCACCGGACGTGGACGAGATTGGCTCCTTGACGCAGTTGCCATAATAAACACATTGGCCGCTGAGTTTGGATTGGATGCCCATCAACAACGTAAGGCGTGTGAAGCCATGTCCGTCAACAATTACGCGAAGCTTTTCGTAGCGATGGAAGATGCTTGCCAGAGAGACTGGATGATGAGTTTTGTTCGGGGCGATGACAATTGAACCTTGTTTATGTTTCGTTGTTGACATTTCACTAGACATTTTAATGCCTTTTAGAGTTGTTTGTAGTTTGGATATGTTATGACTTATTACCTTGGTTATGTAGTGATATTTTTGACTTTATGATATTTATCTTCCATACTTATTCCTATTTAGTTATATTAATAAGTTGTTAGTATCATCATGTAGGTAATATTTTTTGATCCGATTAATTGACATGGATGGCCCTGGTACATCGAGCTCGAACTTCGACCCTGTAAACTGGGTAGATATTATGGATAACGAACCCAATTTGGATAACATAGATGACGATGAAGTTGAAAACGATGGGACAAGGTACACACAAGAGGTCCTTGAAGAGTTAGAGAACTCATTTCATAGACTGTTCAGTGTTCTTCAAGAATTGAATTATACGAGGCAACACATGGACCGAGTTGTGCGCATTCCGCAACGCACGTCTTCCTTGACGGGCGCAATGTGGATCCATTGGGTTTTGAGCAATCCTAACCCGAATACATGCTATGAGCGCTTCATAATGTTTCCCCCCGCATTCATGAAACTATGTTGCACCTTAAAACATAATGATTATCTCAGAAGTAGCCGCTATGTTAAAATCATTGAGCAAGTAGCAGCCTTTTGCCTAATAGTTGCACATGCACAGTCACAGAGGACGGTGTGTGACAGGCTACAGCGATCAACTGCCACAATTAGCAAATATTGTCATCGCGTATGCAGGGCACTTTGCAGGTTAGGAAAGACGATCATACAACCTTGTAGCACTAAGATTCTTCATCCTTACGTCGCCCGTAATTTGCGATTTTACTCGTGGTTTAAGGTCCGTAGATTTTATTATGTGTATTTTTTTATTTATTATTCAAATTTTAACCACTATCCAATTTCAGTATTATATAGGTGCTATCGATGGCACACATCTGATGGCGCGCGTGACGAATCACATTAACGTCCCTTTTCGAGGCAAAAGCTCAACCCCGACACAAAAATGTGATGTGCGTGACGAACCTCGACTTTTGTTTCACGTTTGTATGTAGTGGTTGGGAGGGTAGCGCACACGACGCAAGAATTTTCACTGAGACAATAAACGATCCAACCATGAACTTCCCAACGCCAGACGAAGGTACTGTTACTACAACAAGTATCTTTACCGGCATAGTAGTTTACTATTTAGACAAGGGTATACTTATAATAAATGAAAAAACATGTATTTTGTAGGATATTATTATTTAGTGGATTCAGCTTATGGTTGCTACAAGGGGTTCCTGCCTCCATATCGAAACGAAAGATACCACTTGAAAACCTTTCGCCGAGGACGACCCCAACCCAGGACTGATAAATAGTTGTTTAACTACCGACACTCTTCACTGCGATCGATGGTAGAGCGGACGTTTGGGATTTTGAAGAATTGGTTCCCAATTCTGGAAAATATGCCCCCGTACGCGGTATCGGACCAACGATTACTTGTGGTTGCGTGTTGTACTATACACAACTTCATCCGAAAGGACTGCGGGGATATTGATCCATTATTCAGACACGCTCTACAATAACTATACGGCGAAGCTTAGATCGATGTATCACAGCGGGTTAATATGCCAGGTGAAACGCATGTAACACCTGGACTACGACCAGATCAATCACAGTCGAGTGCAAGGTACATGGGGGTATATCGGAATACAATGAAAAATAGCATGTGAGAGTGGAACAATGTGAGATGAACGTCAACAAGATCAAAGTTTGGGTATTAGGTGATGGATATGTTTGGTTGTAATTTTATGACAAGTAATTTGGTTGTAATTGTTTTAATGACTTAGGTCTCCGATATGTTGAGTTGTAATGGATTAGAGACGGGTATGGTATTTCACCAACAATATTAAACTTAAGTAATGCATATGTTCGTAAACGAAGGTTTGTTTAATTCTATTTTCCATAGTATTAAATACACAAAGTCTGTTTGTGTCAATACATGTCCGAAATGCTATATTTTTAATAACATCATGACAAAAAGATGTACATAACATTCAAAATACAGAGGTGCTCAATTTGGAGCATATATAACATTCAAAATGAAAACATACAACTAAACTGCATCCATAAATGTTATTTTAACATTAACTTAGTACTTCTAGTTCCACTGTAACCACTAACATAAAATACTAAAAGCAAAATGGCAACTAACAATGCAGCCCTTAACATCATCCAAGCTGTATTTTGACCCAACCCAAACTCCTTTTTGTCTTTTATCATAATGCTTTTTGCATTTTTTTCCAATCATTGCATCAACTTTGTCGTTTTGACCCAACTCTAAGTCCCGCCGCAGTTTGTCGTAATGTTGCTTGCACTTTTCTTCAATGAATGCATCGAACCTGTCATTATCAGCAACCCTTTTGTTTCAATTTCTTTCAGGTATTTCGTCAAACCCTTCTCATAAGGTGACATTTCCTTATCAGCCCATACGAAAAAATCACAGTCACTGGCCTTCTACATGGAAAGCGAACAAAAATGTCATAAAATATTGGATGACAACATATAACACAAAGCTAATCTCTGAAATTACCTTGTACTTAAGACATCCGTACCACTTTTTACCGGGATTGCTCGAGGTCCAAGAATACCTTATTCATGCAGGAACTCCACATTTACATAATGGAGGACCACTTGAGAAGTCGCTAGTTGTAAACATATTTACGCGTGCCTACATCAGGAAGCATATCGAAAAAATTAAAATTGAACAAATATTAAGATAAAATATTAAAACTAAAATAAATAAATAACATAAACAAAAGAATAAAAAATGTAAAAGAAAACCACTTTAATGTTTTCCAATTTAATTCAGTTTTTTTGAATATAATATACACCTAGGTAAGTTTGAAATTGAATTTTATGACCGTTTGAAAAAATAAACCCCCCCTATTCCTATAGTTGCATTCGTACGTAAGACTTAAATTGATTAAAATAGAAAAAGAAATTTAAATTTCTCTATTTTAAATAGATATTAGTTTTTATTGGTTTTGGAACAACTACTTTTACCTATCATGAAAATCACAACTTGAATTTCATCCAGAGAATTCAGCTCATCAAAAATCACAACTTAAATGTGAAATGAAGTTGGTAAATAGAAGCAGAGCAATGGCTTGAGTTAGCATAGTGAGGCTTGTTGTTGTACTCCTTAACGTTAGAGTTCTCTCTATTTTATTTTTTTTGTAAACTAGTTTATGGTAGGTATGAGAGAGGGTTATATACATCTCCCTCTGTAAGTACAAAAAAAAGAAAAAAAAAAAAGAAAAAAAGAAACAAATAAAGACAGTCAAAGATTGATATGAAGCTGTCAACATCGAGTTTGAGTCGGTTGGATCATGAAGGTATCTATCATTCCCTCTCGTATCTTTCTTCTTGTTCTTCTTTATTAATTTTAGTATACAGATATTTTAATTTTTATGTCATTTTCATGCTCCTATTTTTTATTCCTACTGTTAGTTCTTTTATTATTATTAAGTTTTGTTTAAACTTTTGTCATTGGAGGAGGAGAGAAGAAGTGCCTAAATTCGGAGCTATGGTATGCATGTGCTAGACCACTGGTGTCCCTACCAATGCCGGGGACTCGTGTTGTCTACTTTCCTCAGGGTCATAGCGAGTAGGTTGCTTCTTTTTCTTATTTTCCTCCCCTAATTGTCTTCTTTTGAATTAAAATTTAATTAAATTTATGTTCTGAACACTCTGTCATACTATACTTATTGTATTACTAAATTTGCGAATATTCGTTACTTAAACCAATTTGTTTTTATTATACATGTAATCTAACATAGTAGTAGTAGTAGTAGTATTTAGGGGAGATGATCTGAAATGTGAAACAAGTTGGTAGTTGTTGTTGTTGCTGTAGGTTGCTGCCACTACTAACAAAGAAGTGGATGGGCACATCCCCAATTACCCGAGTTTGTCTCCCCAATTGGTTTGTCAACTCCACAATGTCACAATGCATGTGTGTTGTTTTCTTTTTTTCCTTTTTATTTCTTTGGGTTGTGAAATTATACTAATTGAGCTCTATCTGTATATCATTATAAAAATTTTAAGAGTCCGGATTGGAATTTTTAGTTACAAATAGATTATTTGTGGAATTTCAGGCAGATGTGGAAACGGATGAAGTATATGCTCAAATGACGCTTCAGCCTTTGACGCCGGTATATTTTAGCTATCTCCTTGTACAAAGTTTAGAATATCAAACTCTTCAACTGTTCTCTACTTCAAATAAATATTAAATTTTTATTAACTTTTCAACCAACCAACATTTCACTCTTCTATAATCCCCTGTTATCCACCGGACCTAACCATCTTCTTTTTTTAAGAAAGACCCAACCCTCTTCTAGAATCCTCTGTTATCCACCAAATTAAATAAAAATCAAAAACCCATTTATCAAAAGAAGAAGAAAAAGAAAACCCACTTCACAAAGAATAGGCTTACCGTCTGGGTTTCACTTACGAGAGATGATCAAGAGGAGGTTTGTGGAGTCGGGACTGGGCGTACCGACTGATCGCTAACCAGCTACAAAGAACGCCAAAAAGACGCCCCTTTTTTAACGGAGAGAGAGGCGCGGCGTCAAGGCAAAAGAACCTAGGTTCTGTTTCTCCAACACCCACACCCACAGAGAAAGAGAGAGAGAGAGAGAGTCGCTTTTTGCGCTGGGTTCGGTTTAGAGGTTGAGGGAAGTGTTATAAGAGATAGAAAAAGGTTGGTTTCGGAAAAATAACGAAATCAGAGAACAGTGAAGACGCAAGAAGTAGAAGCAAGTGATTGACATGAACAGTAAAAAAAAAGGGGCAAAATAGGAATTTAGAAGGCATTGGCTTCATCAAGAAGTCAGGATTTTCAATTTTTTGGTCGCTTTTTGGGCTGGGTTCGGAGGGAAGTGAAAGGGGAGAGAGAGGGAAGTGAAATATCAGAGAGGGGAAAAAAGTTTCCTCACTATTGCAGAAGGGTAAAATATGAAATGAAATGTATTGAGGAAGTCAAGATTTTCAAAAGTTAAATTTTCGTACTGACGCTAAACAGTATCAAAAAGGGGGAAAGGGGAGGGGGAAGGGGGATAGTAAACAAGGCCATTGAACAAATGGAGAATCCCACTACCACAAAAAGACGAGAGAACCTGTTGAATTACTCATGCCGACACAGAAAACAAAAATAATGGATTGACAAAATTATCAGTATTCAAGAATTATTGCTGCATCTACTGTTCAAGTCTCAGAATCAGTCAGAAATCATGACAACTTTAACTATTCAAAAGACATGCAGAATCTTTTATATTGTTTATGAATTATTGATATCTGTATTTTGTCTCTTTCTTTAGACTATATAAGGCCAGTCTAATGTAGGAGGAAGGCAGAGTTAATTCCACATAGTGATCTTGAGAGTGAAACACTTCTAGCCTCTCTACTTGCCTTGTAATATCCCTTTCGTCCAATCCTTGTAATCTTAGTTTCTCTTGTATCTAGTTCTTTGAAACTTGTAACTATTTCCTCTTTCCTTCAATAAATTCAAGTAAGAATGTTTATCTTTTCATCTCAATTTTCACTATATGATTCTCCTTTATTATATGTTGAATTAGAAGTATATTTATTTGTTTGTCCTTCAAGAATTTCTACTCGTGTTTCTGAATTATTTTATTATTGATTTGATTTCAGATTTTTGTTATTTTAATTTTGCACTACATTCCCGCAAGGCAGATTACCGCCTGATTACCCTATCCCCTTATTACATTTGCATTACATTAATTCTCTTCATGATTTCCTTGTCATAATGTCTTCATGTCCTTCATGTCATAATGCTCCTTCATGTGCACTATGCATTTTGCCATATTCTTCAACTTTATCTCATCATGCTCTTCACTTCATCATATGCTCATGCTCCATTCATGCTTCTTCTCCATATTTTCCTACTGAATCTGCTTCCTTTTAATTATCATTGTAGTGTATATATATTTATATATATCCCAATGGGGGTGGCTAGCGTGACACCCCATGTGGTTGAGCCACCTTTGACACACCAAAATGAGCACTCCCATCATTGGCCACCCCCCACCTCTAGGGTGTATAACATACCGCTTCAAAATCTTAAATTCAAATGTGAAACTCGGTGTAATGTTGATAAACCCAATTACACACCCATTTCAAAATCATAGATTCAAATGTGAAACCGGGTTTAATATTGATAAATCCGATGAAAATAGATGATAACTAATGGAAAATGATAAGGATAATGATTATGGGAGCAATTAAGTTGCGAAAGTTAATGTAAGTTTCCTAAAAGGCAGGAATGCACTGAAAACATTGTCTTAAAAGATAAAACATTTTATTTTTGGACCCCAAGAAGATACTCAACAAGTTTGGAATGGCTACCACAATGTGTGCTTCAAAAAGAGCTTTCCAAAATGGAGTCGCATACGTAATTCTGATGATCGTAGCAAAAGCTATGCCCATTTTACTAAACATTGCATGATGTTGTCTAGGATGACTGACTGAACGATCTAGAGGACTAATTGAATAGTCCAAAGACCATTTGATAATGGTAGACTTGGAATGCTGGAATGTCACTTTTTAAGTTTAAATGGTGTTTTTGGGCTATGGCTTCATTTTGTGGTCCTCCAAACCTCAAAACACAAACCAGAAACCCTAAGAGAGAGAAATAGAGAAATGGAAGAGAAGTTGAGAGATTTGAGATGAGAAGAAGAGAATGGAGTGTGCTTTGAGCAAAAGGGATTAGAGCAAGCTTCAAGTGTAAGGTCCTAACATTATTCTCTTTACATTTATTGAAATTTTAAATGATTTATGGTACAAGGATCCACTATTCCAAAATTTATGTGGTGTGCGTATTTTGTTAATAGGTTTATGTGTGGGTGAGAATGGTAGAACAGAAGGTCTCCTCCATGAAAAGACTCAAGTTTTTTTTTTTTAAAAGCTTGAGACTTTCGAAATGTATGATGAATGATGGGTTGTAGAAGGATGAAAAACAATATTAGATGCGTGTGTATGTGATTTGTTATGGATTGGTGATGATTTTAAAGTTTGAGCTTTTATGGATGCTTTGAGCTATTTCATTTTCCGTATTGTTCGATAGTATATCTACTCATTTTAAGAGCACTAGTAGCAGATGCTCTATAAGTAGTTCACTTTTGTTAGTTTTTAGTTGGTTGTATTCTGTTGACAAAATCACTATTATGTAAGTCGGCTGCCTTAACAGGGATACCGTATTTATCAGAGTCTTTAGAGTATTTATGAGCTAATTTCCTTAGCATGGAAAGCCTTAATATGACAAGTATCAGTGTTATCAGTTCAAAAAAGGCAATTTCCAAGTGTCAGGAAGATTCTGTTGTGTTTGGATTATATCTGTTGGCATTCTTTTGGATTGTATTGGATAATTTGTCAGTTGTAATTTTTGGAAAAGTCCATTTTATTGTCATTATAATGCATAATTTTTTTTGGGAACTAACATGGTCTAATATTTTGGAGAATATCTGCATGCGTTTGCCCTTCTGCTTATGCAAGCATATTTTGGGAGTGATGTTGAAGGCTCGTGATGAGAATAATACCGGTCTCCCCTTCGGCTGCTTACTTACTCAGATCATTTTGCAGTCAGACATCAATGTAGTTGGAGAGTCAAAGATGAAGATCCAGAATCCCATCAGCAAACAGACGTTGATGAAGTCTAATGCCCAGCTGAGGCGAGACGATCAGGATGATGATCCATAAGCCCCTCCTATTCATGTAGTAGAACCTAATATGGCATCCTCCTCTCAGACTGCTTCACCACCTCCACAGCAGGATACCGGTTATGCTCAAATTTTGGAGGCGTTGGCATCTCTACAGGGGGGTATGAGCTCTATGTAGTTGGTGATTTCATCATTGCAGTAGGGCTTTACTTCTATGCAGCAGGATGTTTACTCTATTAACCTCCGTGTGGAGCAGAGCTAGTTGGACATCCAGGAGTGTCTCAAGCGCTATCATCCATACAGCAGTGATAATGAGGATGATGCGCCTATGGTTGAGGTGACTTGATTTATTTTGTGCTTGGTTGTTTATTTTGAGACAAGTTATCTTTCTTTTTATGGATAATTTGTTAAACATTATAACTCTTAGTTAAATATTACTCTGTTTACCCTTGTCTTGCTGGGACATTTAAGGGGAGTAATTGTTTTGTGGTTTTTCTTATTACTCTATTTTACCTTTTGTCATTTTGTGACAAAAAATGGGAGTAATTTTTGTTTTGGATCGAGATTGTATTTTAAACCCATCAAGTGTTTTTGTCCTACAATGGCCAAAGGTGGAGTTTGTTGGTTTGTAATTGGCTACATTTTGTTGGACAAAATAACGTCTATGTAATGATGCTTATTATATAAGGAAGTTGTTTTATTCAGAGTCTACATTTCAGTTTTGAGCTTCAAGAAGACTCTGTGCATAATTCATAACAGTTAGTTCAGTTCTCTTGCATCCGTCTGGACGCTCAACTGTCCATGCATCATCCGTTCGGACCTCCCTTCGTGTCGAGAAGCTTCAAACTGTTCCAAGTTGCATCTGTCTGGACATCTCAACAACACGTCTAGGTGTCGTTCAGTGTTCGACCAGCTATGAGACTTATTTCCAAAACACAGATATGCGAAAACAATTGCAACCGTCTGGACGATGTGTGTTCCCGTCTGGACGCTCTCCTTCGTAAGGCAAGTTGTGCATTCAACGTTCAATCGTCCGGACTTCAGTCTTCATGGCCCGGACGCTCAAGCTTCATTTATGGAAATTACATGCAGCTAAAGTGCAACCGTCCGGACGCTAGGGCAACACCATCCGATCGCACAGTTGTCTGTCCGGACGCCATATGTCTACCGTCCGAACGGCACCAAGGAAAACCTAATCAGACACGATTTAAGTATTCTGTAGCCTATAAATAGAGGCCCATAGGCATGTTGATTATAAGAATTCGGTATTGAATTCTGTAGAGCTTAGAGAGTTATATTTTAGAATTATTGTGCTGAATTAGTTAGTCTCTCTCTCAAGCCATTGCCATTGTGTGCTGTTGTTGTGCTGAACTGAAGTCTATCTTAGGGGTTGGCCCTAAGGTAAATGATTCCATTGAAGACCCCTTCAAGTAGATGACTTGGTTGGGAAGCATTCGTGTTGGGCTACACGTTAGAGTACTAGATACGATTGCTGCATCGGGTATGTGAGTGTTACTGTCTATATACTAGCTTTGTCTTCCGAATAGTGAATATCCTGAGTTTGGCTGCCCCGGAATAGTTTTTCTCTTGATTGAGTTTCTACTTCGTTAACAAAATTCTTGTAGCATTTAAATTCCGCACTTATATTATTCTATTAACACATTGTGCACACACACACGGTTAAAATAGAAGTCCTATAATTTTCACCTTGGATCCCCACCATCCTAAATTTTATCCCAATTCCTATGCTTTCATCTATCACATCCAATCATTCATTGGTTTTAGCTGATCTTATTCACTCTTCTACACAGTCTTGGAAGCTGAACCTTCTGCATTTTTTGTTTGATGCTACCTCTGTTTATGAGATTCTCAAAATCAGTATTAGCCCCAACCCTTGCAAGCTTCTTCTAGACTCCTTCCACTTCTGGTGTTTTCTCTACCAAATCCGTTCATCGTCGCATTAGCTATTTTTCTTCACCCCATCCCTCCCCCTTTCCAAATCTTCATGGAAAGCCCTTTGGAAGCTCAATCTAAATCATCGTTTAAAACTTTTCATTTGGAAAATGGTTTGGAACATCATTCCCACAAAAGACAAGATCTCTCAATCCATCCTCTCTTCCATCTCAGATACTAGTTGCTCTCTTCGCTCTTTTTCTAACAACTCTCTTTCACATCTTTTCTTTACTTGCCTTATTGCTTGAGTGGTTTGGCGCCAATCTTTATGGCTTTTGGATACTATTGCTCTAAATGTTACTAATATGACAAATTAACTCCTTATTATCCTTAATCCACACCGATTGATTGGTACCCCTCAAGCTGAGACTCACTTGTTTCAAATTTTTGCTGTTGTTACTTGTGATTATCTTTGATTTATCAGTGATAAAGCTCATCATGATGGTTTTATCCCGAATGCTCTTGTTATATTATCTACTATCAATAAGACTGTTTTGGAACATCATTCTACTTGGAAGACTAAACTGGCCATCTCATGTGAAGTATGGCAGTCTCCATCTCCCCCTTTTTTCTTATTAGAGATATTTTTTTTGTTCAAGCTGCAGTATGCAAAGATTCCAATGATTCTATTATCAAGTGTCTCTCTCATCAGTTCTCCTTTCTCCCCATTCATGGCAAGGCTCTTGTAACTCTCTTGGCAGTTCAACTGGCGACCTTTGGGCCTTTCTAATTTTATTTTAGAAGGTGATTTGCTTATAGTCACTCTGGCACTTCAACTGCCCATCATTACTCATGACTGGATAATTGCTTTCACTATTTCTAATATTCACTCTATGTTTCTGCCATCTATTAGTTGGACAACTAGTAAAGTTAATTTAAGTGCAAATTTCTATACTAATCATATAACAAATTGGATTGCAATCAGAATTTATTTTAGTTGCATTTTTATCGTTTCCTCTTCATCTAACTCTTTTCCTTTCTGAATTGGAAAAGATTCTCCCCGAACCTTCTATTTTCCTTAGTTTTTGTTTTTGTTTTTGTTTTTTCTCATTGTACTTAAAATAGAAGAAAAAAGAAAAACGCAAAATAAGCTAATAACAACACTCCGAGGAGCCAAAGAGAAAGCTGTCCTTTGCCACTCTCGAAGGGATCATAGCCCGCCCCATCTACTCTTCCTCCTCCTCTGCATGATCGAGATCAAACCCACCTTATAAATTTAACTACTTAATACTAATATTTGTAATCCCTCAGGTTTCTTCCAAACCCAACTCTCCAAATCCTTCTTGATCTCGTCGTCATGTCTCAGTTGGCCGCATCTCAGGTTGACCCATTTCTCTCATTTTGCGTATCGTTTGGCTGCCGAGAAGCCGCAGGAAAATAAAAGAAAGTTTGAATCTTGTACTTCATGTCTGTTCATGGTTTTAGTGGAGACTGTGTAATGAGGAATATGAGATTCAAAATTGTCTCGGCTGCCAAAAAGAGGATGTTTGCTTTGCTTTTGACTTTTACTTTTCTACTTATGTTTTGGGTATTTGGGTTTGCTTTCAGGTTGCAGTGAGTGTTCCTGTTGGAAGCGAGTTGTCCACCAGGAGATCTGTGTTTAAGGTTTTCTAATTTATTTAATTGTTTGATTGATTTTGTGCTTGAAATGCTTACTGTTCTAAATACTTGAATTAAGTGGTTAGTATTTTTCCTAGTTCCGTGGTTGGTTATCTTATGGATCATAAAATATAAGGGCTTGTTTGGTTACTTTTCTACAAAATGTGGTTTTAATAGTTTTGGGAATTTTTGAAATAATATCTTATAGCTTCTCATTTCAAATTCAGATATTAGTTGGGCTTAACAATCTTTGAAGTTCCTGAACAGAAAAAATTATACTTTTCATATTTCATTTCAAGTCATTTAAGCTAAAAGATTGAAATCCAAATCCTTATCTTCAAGTACTCCTTCCAAATGAACCAATAAAGAAATTGTGGAAGTTCGTGTAAATGTATTTTTGTTGTTAGCTTTTTTATTTTTCTGAGTTTGTAGAGTGGAGGTTGAGTTCTGCTACCAAACTTTGTGATGGCTTTCTGTCACTTCTCATATTTTTTTTCTCAATTTTAGGAGCACGAGTTTTGGTTTTCTTTATTGCAGTAGGCTCAGATTATTCTAATGAATGGTAATTCAATGAATCAGTGGCTTTTCCCCAGTTCTTTAGAAACTGAAATACTCTTGATGGGTTAAAACTGATTCTGTCTTTTCCTTTAGCTTTGAGGAATAGTGTAAAAAAGCAAAAACCAGTTAATTTTCCGTGGGAAAAATTATCCCTGCAACTCTTTGATCAAAGCGATTGACAATGTGCCGTTTTCTTCTAGTGTGGTTTTATTCTTACATCATAATCTAAATGCTATATTCATCTTTTTGTTGGTATCTTTACCTAACTATGAGTCCTGCTAAGAATTCACCCCACCACCTCAAAAAAAAAAGAAAAAAGAAAAAAAGAAGAAGCATAGAAGTCACCGTTATAGTTTTTAGTATACCTACATGAAAGAAGCTTATGGATTGAGATTGCAGTTTTGTGATTTGACTTCTCATTCCTGTAGTGATTTCTGCGTGTTGTCATCAATACCCCAGTATGTATGTATGTTTAGTTTTGTTTAGTCGTTTACATGATTCTTTGAGACAAAGATGTATGATATTATTACTACTAGAGTTCAGGTTTACTTGATCATTATATACAAGTTGAACTTCTCTGCATTGTGCTGGTTAATGATTTCTCAAGGCAACGGCTCTTCATTTTTTTGCAGACACATAGCATAACCTTTCATGACAAACCACAGGCAGCTTTTTTGTCCTTGGACTTAAAAACAAAGAATGCATGGTTCAGGAATCGACAGATAATATGCCAATCAGTGCAACAAGCTGGCATACCTAAAGTTGCTGTTTCCCCTTTAAACTTTGAAGATGATAAAGAACCCCCACTAAATACATACAAGCCTAAGGAACCTTATATAGCAACCATTGTTTCTGTTGAGAGGATTGTGGGCCCAAAAGCTCCTGGAGAAACTTGCCATATTGTGATTGATCATGGTGGCAATGTTCCATACTGGGAAGGACAGAGTTATGGCGTTATTCCTCCTGTAAGTGACTAGTTACCTTGACGTTACTATCTTCTATTGTGCTTCTCTAGAGTTTCTTGTTCTCTTTGTAAGCTGTTATGGCTAAGACATTATATTGTAAATGCTGTTGTGATGTTCCCTCGTTTCTGTCCTTGCCTATGAATCTCTGATGCTACTGGCTAGGATTAAGGAAATCAAACTAATAATGATCTAGTTTTGGTGGTTCAGTTCCATTCGATGGAGGTTCTCCACTCATATCTTTATCCAGATATTGCTAATAGTTGTATATCTTAACTAAAAATATACCATTATAATACTTAAATAATCATTTCCATGTGTTGCAGGGTGAAAACCCAAAGAAACCAGGGGCTCCCCAGAATGTTCGTTTATATTCAATTGCCTCGACTAGGTATGGAGACTATTTCGATGGAAAGACAGCCAGCTTATGTGTCCGTCGTGCTGTTTATTATGACCCTGATACCGGAAAGGAGGATCCTTCCAAGAATGGTGTATGCAGCAATTTTTTATGCAACTCAAAGCCTGGAGATAAAATTAAGATCACAGGTAAGGCTTACTTTACATAAAAGATCAATAAATTTGATGTTTTTGAACCTTTCCCACACAAGTTGTCAAGGATCACATCACTTGCTTGCGGCTTCTTTCATAATTTGACTTTTTTGTCTACTGATTTGTTGGTTGGATCTAGCTTATAAAGGTAACTACCTTATTGAAATCAAGTAAGCAACTTGATTGCAAGTTTCTAGTCAAACAAAGTCCAACAAAAAGACATATAATTGGTACTTTAGAATGTGAATACTGAATAGTACTGATTGTGGCCACTACTTTAAATTGTCGATTGGGTTATTTTGGCTATGTGCAATAAACAAAAATAAGGCAGTTTCAATAATTTGATAGGGGTTCTTTGGGTTGGTGAAAAGTGAAATAATGATGACTAGTTGCTGTAGTTTAGATGGTCAACATCCTGGATTGTTTACTTTGATGTAAACTGGTGGGTCAGGATCTGCTGGTCAATGATTCTCTCATCAAAGTTTGACATTTGGATACTTTGGATGATATCAAACTTTCCCCATTTGAAGCTGGGAGGAAAGAGAAGAAAAGAAACTCTTATATAATTTACTCAAACCAATACTTTTATCTTTAATGCTCTCAAATTTATTTGTGTTCATGGACCGAAAATTATATTAAACTATGGCAAAGGGCATTTTTTTTTTTCATTTTTCCAATTTTTTTTTTTTTTTTTTGGGGGGGGGGGGGGGGGGGGGAGTTGGATTTCAGACATCGTCACTTTAGGCTTAACTAATATGTTATTCATAATTCAATATAAATAGTTCTTATTATACATAACCTAATATGTTATTCATAAGTCAAAATACTTATCAAAAAAAAAAATGTTATTCATAAGTCAAAATAAGTAGTTCTTATTATACATTACCCGTTGTTCCCACCCAATTCTGGCACTAAGTGAGTACAATTTGAAGAGACTGGAATTTTGTTAGGGAAAACTTCATGTTACATTTTTTTTTTAAAAAAAAAAAAAAAAAAAATAGTTAAATTGCTTTATTTGGCTTTTTTCTGTTAAGCATCCTAAGCTTTTGCTGATGTCGTCTTCAAGCTGCTCCTGCTTTGGCATTATGGTTTTTAATTTATTTTTCAGTTAGGATATATAGTGGCTAAATTGGTTTTATATATGATCAACATAATTCGTTTTAGAGGAAAGATGAATTTTTTCACATGTGATTGATGACTCTTTGGTGTTGCTTTATCATAGATTTTCACTCTTATTTTGGTCTAGATTTGTTTCTTATCTGCTCTTTTTTGAATTATATGGAAGGCCCCTCTGGCAAGATAATGCTTTTGCCTGAAGACAACCCAAATGCCACCCACATAATGATTGCCACTGGAACTGGTATTGCTCCATTCAGAGGCTATCTTCGTCGTATGTTCATGGAGTCTGTCCCCACATTCAAGTTCAATGGTCTTGCATGGCTGTTCCTTGGGGTGGCCAATACTGACAGTCTCCTCTATGACGATGAATTTACGAAGTATCTTAAGGACTACCCCAATAACTTCCGCTATGATCGGGCCCTTAGTAGAGAGCAAAAGAGTAAGAGTGGAGGCAAGATGTATGTTCAGGACAAGATTGAGGAATACAGTGATGAAATCTTCCAACTTTTGGATGATGGTGCCCACATTTATTTCTGTGGCCTTAAGGGAATGATGCCTGGGATCCAAGAAACGCTTAAGAGGGTTGCAGATCAAAGAGGGGAGAGTTGGGAAGAGAAGCTCTCAAAACTCAAAAAGAACAAACAATGGCATGTTGAAGTCTACTGATTACATAGTGACTGATGCTGTTGATGCGTGTTTCATGAAAATTGCATCAGCCACTTGCTGTTAGGTGATTGGCCTTTTCAACTTGTTCAGCTTTTTAGGTGAGAACTTGAGTAGCAGTTATCATTTATCTATTGTTAAAAGCCAATAAGACAAATTAGATTTTCTTGGTTAATAAAGAACCCCTTTCGATTGGTGATCTTTAAGATTCTTATTGTCTGAGTTATTTTGAAGTTTTGGTAAGTGCAAAAAGATGCTGTATTTTGTCAACTATGCATGATGGGTTGTACATCTTAGAAAATATGGTTGAGAAAGTCCCTACTAAACCTTCCCAGGCAGCCGAATCCAACCCATGCCCATTCTAATATAGGTTTGTGGTGTTAAATAGAAATACAAATTTAAACATATTCTATGTGAACAAACAAAAGAAGATAAGAGAGAAAAAACAAAAACAAAAACAAAAAGAGGAAACAATTTGTTCTATATGTATAGTCTTTAACGCTATCATTTTATTAAATTACGAGTTAGGTTCGAATCGACCCATTTAGTCTTATATTTATATTTTGATACGACACCAACTGACATGTAAATACATGAATTGTCACCCTACACATAAGGAATGCTGTTGTGATTCTTTCACTGTGGACATGAAAATGGTGTCTGCAATGCAGTCTATGCAGGATTTTAAATGTCCTCACTGCCAAATAACCAACAAAGTTGCCAATTTGTTTGCATTTAATCTTGAAACTTGAGAGCCTCTGATCCTCTGAGCCCAGTTGTTTTAGAAAGGGCTCTGTTGTTTAAGTTATTCTTACTGCATTCTTTACTAATTAAGAAGTTGCTAAATATGTACATCAGAATTTTACCTTAGTGAGTTATGCTGTATATTTGAAATGATATGTTCATAGGGGTAAGAAATTCCGATGTCAAGTAGACAGTATAAGCTGCTTATTATACCAAAGTCTAACCTAATGTTGGCCACTTGTTTAGAAAAATACGGATTTAGCTTACGTGTTGTAAATAATTTTTTATTTTTATTTTTTGTTGAACAAATACAGAAGATCTTATGTAGTTAGTATTTTCAACGGTCTAGATTTAATTTTACACTCCTCTCACAAAAAAATTTGAAATTAAATCTGGATCGTTCTCCTATAATGTTTTTTAGAACACCTTAGCTAAATCCATATTTTTCTGTGGTTATTAGGGGTGTACAAGCGGAACGGTTATTAACCGGATAACTAGAAAACTGAATAATTGGGCTTCCTAGTTGCGGTTATCGGTTATAAGGTTTTCAAAATCCGGTTAATAACCGGATAACCTGTAATCGTTTATATATATATAAAATAATTATATTTATTGTAAATAGGCCTCAAACTCAACATTTAAATTCAAGGAATCATCTTAAGTTTTTTAATACGAAGGTTTGGTATTTTTTTTTTGAATTGTCATAATATTTTAATTACAATACAATTGTCACTATATTTTATAATATTTGTTTGTTTGATTTTCTTTGCAATCATTTTATTTTATTTATGAACTTGATTGTGAGCTTATTGAGACGAATGAATGGTAAATGAAATTTTGCACATCCAGTAGTATTTACTATTTAGCATTGAATATTGAATAGTTGGATATTAGATTCAAAAAAAAAAAACTGAAAAAAAAAAAACAATGTATGAAAACCAGTTATCCGATTATAACCAGCAGTTGGTAATAACCGCAATCGGTTGTGACTGTAATTGCGATTATTTAAATGGAAATAATCGGGTATTCGGGTTGTAATTATGAAGAAATAACAGCTACTACAATTGGTTGTACACTCGTAGTAATTATTGTGGCTAACTGGGCTGGGACCAAGTTTTAGGCCGAATATTCATTTTGGGCTGTCATTAGAACACATATATGTGGGCTTTACATGAGTCGAAAACTGCATGGAAGACTTCACCTATTCCATTTCAAAAACTGCATGGAACACTATTTATAATATAAAGTTATATTATGACTACAATAAAATAAATTTTAAAGAACCTAATTCAAAAGAATTATTTCAGCTTTACTTTATGAATGGATTGTTTAACACTCTCAATCTGCACAAGAAAAGATAATTTTTTATAATAATTAGTTATCATTCATAATATATGGAAATCCAATAATTCATGAAAATCAAATAAAAAAAATTAATGCAAGTGACTTGGGGAGTTTTTGGTAATTAGGAAGTATTGACTAACTTCATTTTCTTTTTAATCACTTATTATTACGTATAAAATGACTTATCACTTGTGTTGGTACAGTTTCCGGTATGGTGTGAATCTGCACGTTCCTTTGATGTTCTTCACGCTTCTCAATAACTCTGCAAAACAACAAAACCTAGGGACCCTTCCGGGGGTTCCGCTCCGATGCCTAAGTTAGCTTCTGTGAGAAAATAATGCTCTATGCATAAAATTGAGTCTTAGTTTATACCTGGGGTATGGGCCTATTTATAGGCATAGAGGTGAAGTCAAACCTGGATTAGGACTCCTGCTCCTTGTTGATCTAGAACTGCTGTCCGAGTTCTAATTGGACTTCAATCCTTTACTAGACTTCTAATTGGATATCTTCTTAGACTTCTGATCTGATATTTTCTTAGACCTCTGATATGATCATTATTCTTATCTTATCATTATTCTTATCTGTTTGGACCTATTTGACTTTTGAATCTCTTTTTTGGATCGGGTTGAGTGGGATTTATCCCCAACAGTTACCCCCCAATTCCCTTATCCGAAGCTTGCTTGAATAATGGGAATTCCATGTCTAAGGAAACCCGATCTTTGTTTCCTTCTGAAAACCTGCTAACTTGCAAAACCTGAGGGTTAAATCTTACCCCCCATTACTTTCTTGTTTTTCCTTAGGGTTTTCTCCCTGTCTCTTGGAATGGCTAACTCCTGAAAAACCTGCAAAAACCGAGGGTTAAATCCGACCCCCCTTTCTTCTTGCTCTCGGCTAGGACTGATCCGGGACTCTCGGCTAGGACTGATCCGAAAGTTTTCTTCTTGGTCTCGTCTAGGACTGATCCGGGACTTTTCTTCTTGGTCTCGGCTAGGACTGATCCGAGAGGCTCCTTCTCGGCTAGGACTGCTCCGAGAAGTTTCTTCTTGCTCTCGGCTAGGACTGATCCGAGAGGCTCCTTCTCGGCTAGGACTGGTCCGAGAAGTTTCTTCTTGCTCTCGGCTAGGACTGATCCGAGAGGCTCCTTCTCGGCTAGGACTGGTCCGAGAAGTTTCTTCTTGCTCTCGGCTAGGACTGATCCGAGAGGCTCCTTCTCGGCTAGGACTGATCCGAGAAGTTTTTTCTTGCTCTCGGCTAGGACTGATCCGAGAGCCTCCTTCTCGGCTAGGACTGCTCCGAGAAGTTTCTTCTTATACTCGGCTAGGACTGATCCGAGACTCTCGGCTAGGACTGATCCGAGAGATTTCTTCTTGCACTCGGCTAGGACTGATCCGAGAGCCTCCTTCTCGGCTAGGACTGCTCCGAGAAGTTTCTTCTTATACTCAGCTAGGACTGATCCGAGACTCTCGGCTAGGACTGATCCGAGACTCTCGGCTAGGACTGATCCGAGAGTTTTTGCCTGCAAAAGAAGCGACATCAACGGGTTCCCGGTCCCTAGACCGAGAACACTCCGATGCTTAAGTCAGCTTTATTTATTTATTCTGAAAATACTTATTCCCAAAATCTGGGGAAACTTCTGTCTAGTCTGAATTGAAAATAAAAGTCTAGTTCTTTGCAAATATAAATGCTAAAAAATAAAAGCAAGCCTGAAATTCCCGAGAGTCCTTTTTATGGGATCACGGGCAAATACTGTTGTTGCCTCGGCTCTCTATGCCTAGGGCTTCTGCTTCCTCGGTCTTCTCTTCTTTCTATGTCATCTCGGGGATCATTCTCTTGATGCCTCTCGCCTAGTTGAGGACGGTCTCGGGGATAGTAATCCTGTGGCTGCTGATCTCGGGGCTGATAGTCCTGATGATTCCGAGGCCTGTTATTTCCTTGCTGGTTCCGTTTTTCTCCCAAGAACCGAACCAGCTTGCCATTCTTTATGAATTCTTCTATTAACAACCTTAGGGTTACGCACCCCTCGGTGTAATGACCTGCTTGTTTATGGAAATCACAATACTTCCCTGCATTCCTATAAAGAGGATTACCTGGTATCTTTTGTGGTTCCCGAAACGCCGGATCTCTCTTGATCTCCATGAGGACTTCTGATATCTCGGCATTGAGAGGTGTAAAGTTGTAATCTTTGAACTTCTTTACCTGCCTCTGCTCTTCCCCATCTGCTTTCCTGAATTCTTTCCTTTTCTTTTCTGGGGCTGTCTCTCGGGGTAGTCTAGAACTGGCCATAGACTTCAGCGTCTCTTCCTGATTAATGAATTCTTCTACCTTATCCATGAGGCCCTGCAAGGTACTCGATTGCTTCCGGATCAACTTCTTCATCAAAGGCTCCTCGGGTGAAATTCCCTGATAAATAGCAGCAAAGATCATATCCTCGGTCGGATCTTCGACTGTAGCCTTCTCTCGGTTGAACCGAGCCATAAACTCCTTAAGACTCTCGTTGCCCTGCTGGTGCAATGATAGCAAATATCCCGAAGGCTTCTTCCTTGTCCGGAAAGCCAAGAACTCCGTTAGGAATATCTTGGACAATTCCTTGAACTGATCAACGGAATTCGGGGGCAGCTTCCTGAACCAGTCTCGGGCATTCCCCGAAAGAGTAAGGGGGAAGGCCCGACATGCTACTTCATCGGGTGTCCCGTGAAGGTCTAGATGAGCTTTGAAATTCTCTAGGTGATCCAAGGGATCTCTGTCTCCTGCATAACTTAGAATTTGGGGTACCTTAAACTTATCAGGAAGCTGATAGTTTGCCACAGGTGAGTCTGTACCCATTAGGAGCTTGTCCACCATTACGGATCTGCTTTTGTCCTTTCTTTCCATCTCCATGTACGTGCACCTTCTCTCCAGCTCGGCAATAATTCTGCTCAGATCTCCTTGGCGGTCATCCTCCCTCCGAGGATTAATGTTGCTATTGTGATCTTCTTCCTCACGCTCATCCCTGTTCATCTCGGGATTGGGCTGTCTCGTCCTCATGCGTAACAATTCTGCATTTAAGTCTTCAATCTGGGCTTCCAACGCTGCTATGCGATCTTGATCTCCACCCCCCGGGGGATGGTTTGGTGGAGGCTGCAAATTATTCTGAATAGCCGGTTCCTGTGGGGCCACGGGCTGTCGATTGGTCTGGCTTCCGGAACGTGTGTTCATCACCATGCTGGATCTTCTTTTTCTTTTATGAGGAACGAATAATCGTTTCCCACAGACGGCGCCAAACTGTTGGTACAGTTTCCGGTATGGTGTGAATCTGCACGTTCCTTTGATGTTCTTCACGCTTCTCAATAACTCTGCAAAACAACAAAACCTAGGGACCCTTCCGGGGGTCCCGCTCCGATGCCTAAGTTAGCTTCTGTGAGAAAATAATGCTCTATGCATAAAATTGAGTCTTAGTTTATACCTGGGGTATGGGCCTATTTATAGGCATAGAGGTGAAGTCAAACCTGGATTAGGACTCCTGCTCCTTGTTGATCTAGAACTGCTGTCCGAGTTCTAATTGGACTTCAATCCTTTACTAGACTTCTAATTGGATATCTTCTTAGACTTCTGATCTGATATCTTCTTAGACTTCTGATCTGATATCTTCTTAGACCTCTGATATGATCATTATTCTTATCTTATCATTATTCTTATCTGTTTGGACCTATTTGACTTTTGAATCTCTTTTTTGGATCGGGTTGAGTGGGATTTATCCCCAACAACTTGATTTAAGAAACTAAAAGAATAAGGCTTAAAGGAAAACATAAAAAGAAAATTTAAAGTTAGAAAGAGTAATTTGTGATGGAATATAAAGAGTAATTTGTAATGGAATATGATGCCAAAAAAATGTTGGATGTTGAAGAGTCATCTACATTTGATTCTACTTGTTTTGCACAATGCAAACAATTGGGATTTATGCATTTTGAAGACTTCATATTCTTCTTAGGATTCAATTCAAATTGATGTTGGAGCACATTGGAGAATGGAGACATGCTTTCTATGTTCGAGTAATGTTAGTGACTATTTTTTTATTTTCTTTTTATCCTTCAAATTTGACGTGCCTTTTAAAATTATTATTGGATCAAAATCCAAGAATGATTCATCTCATATCCAATGATCATTATAAGAGCCACATCAATTTTAGATGATAAAAAGATGATTCATAGCATTATTTTTCTATGTTTTACTGACAGTGGAGCACATTGAAATTGACATTGCCACCTTGGAGAAAGGGATAGAGATTCCCATCAAAATTGCTAGCAAGCATAAAATGCGAGAGAGCTAATTTGGAGTTCACCTACCTGTTTAGGCAGGTGGATCCCATATTAGCTTGTCATATTTACTGTCCAGATTGATAACAATACAAGCAACATATTGATAGGGATTTACTTAATGGAGAAAGTTATGCACATTGGACTTTTATGAATGTGGAAATGAGAAAATAAACAAGTGGATATTCTAAGAATTTATATACATTGAAAAATTTAAAACATTTGGGGCTTTAATTATTAACTTGTATAGAAAACCCATTCTTTATGAACGTGAATTGTGCATATAAGAATAAATGGAATGATTACATGCCTAGAGTGAATAAATTTTTATTTTTATGTCTAGAGAATTTTTAAGGCCCCAATATTCTAAAATTATTAATATTATTTTTTTTAACATAATTGATGAACTTAATTAGAGATTATTTATTAACCTTTTAACATATCTGATTTTTTTTTAAAAAAATCTATTATACAATTATTAATTGGGGCTTTAGGTGACCGCCCAAAGTGACCTAAGGATTGAGCTAGTACCGATCATAATAATACCTTATTTGTTGAGATACTAGTCATGAGGCACCTAGACGAATCCGCAATGCAAAAAAATCTGTATGCATTCGCTTAAAATAATTTGGCTATAGCCTAATTCCAACCCTAAAAATGACATTGTGGCAAAGATTAATAGACATGAATTTGGTCCCCTTGGCATCACTCTCTTATTGGAGACATGAAACCATATCCCTTCCCTCACCCAAGCTAAATGGAAATAAACCCTTACCACTAAGCCAACCCTCTAGTGATGGGTCACTTTTTTTTCTTTTCCCTTTTTTTTGTTAAAAAAAAAATATTTTTTTTCAAAGTTGTATTTTTTTTTTCCTAGTATCAAACCATATTCAAAGTAGTCCTTTTTTTTTTTTTTTCTTTTTTCTTTTTTTAATAAAATATTCAAAGTTGTCTTAAGGGGGCTAAGGTTGCTGACTTGCATCCTTTTCCCCAACCGACTTTTTGGCAGCCGTCCAAGTCGCCTGGGGTTTTTTATTAGAAAACCTTGATGACCTATGTCAATTTAAGACTATATATAAATATGTTTCTTTTACTCTCATTTTTTTTTATTTTTTTTTAATAGTAATAAAAATTTATTGATGTGATATAAAAATTAAAAAAATTAAATTAAATTTAAAAAAAAAACTTCACTTATCACCTTTAATCTTTCATCACTTTTGCAATCATACCCTTAAACTTTAAAAAAATGTCAATTTAATGTATTCATTTTTCATTTTTTTTCAATTTCAACATTCCGTTAAATCCTAACATAGGGGTGTCACAATTCTTAAAATACACCTATTTTTTTAGGGGGGAAAAAAAGAAGAAGAGAAAATTGCAAGAATTTAGGTATTGGTCAATGATCACAGAATTTGTAAAAATATTCATGCTTAAATCTTTAAAATATATATATATTAAAAAAAAATGGTATTTTGAAAATTTTGACAAGATTTAACGGAAAACCCTAACGGATAAGTGAAATTGAAAAAAATTGAAAGAATGATACACTAAATTAATACTTTTTAAAGTTTAAGGATATGATTGTAGAAGTGATGATAAATTAGAAATGGTAAGTAAAGTTTTCTCTAAATTTTTTGTGAGAGAAAAATGAATAAAGTTGTTTGGTAAAATGAAAAAATAAGTTTGACATTTTTTTAGAGAAAAATAAGAATTGATTGATGTGATATAAATGTAAAGTGAGTTTAAAATTTATTGTGGGAGAAAGTGAAAAAAGATGTTTGATAATGTAAAGAAAAGACTTTTTTTTTTTTTGAGATAAAAAAAGAAATGAAAAAAAGGGTTGATTTTTTCTTTTCTCGTACTAAAGTGAATTCTTTTTTCTTTTCCTCATTTTTCTTGCTACGGGGACTAGTATGCCGAAAAGTTAGGATAAGGATCCTCTACAATTATTTTTCGAATTTGAGAGAATACTTATGGGATCCACCTAACTGGATAAGTGGTTGGACAATCCAATTTTTATTTGGTCAGGTAGATCCCTTAAGTAGTCTCTCATAATCACCTGCTTGAATTCTCTCAAATTTGAGTAAATATTTATAAAGCATCCTAATTCGAAAAGTTCCTTTTGGTTTTGGGTTTAGGTGGGGTTTTATTTTATTAGTAACAACAGACTTTTTGGCAGCCATCCTAGTCGCCTGGGTTTTTTTATTAGAAAACCTTAATGACCTAAGCCAATTTAAGACTACATATAATATGTTTCATTTACTCTCATTTTTTATTTTTATTTTTTTAATAGTAGTAAGAATTTATTGATGTGATATAAAGATAAAAAATTATAATAATAAATAAATTAAATTATTAGAAAAACTTTACTTACTACCCCTAATCTTTCATTACTTTTGCAACATACTTATAAACTTTTAAAAAAAAAATGTCAATTTAATGTTTGAATCTTTAAAAAAAAAAAAAAAAAAAAAAAAATCAATTTCATCACTTCGTTAGAATTTTTCATTAAATTCTAAAGGATGAGTGTCAAAATTTATAAAATACTCATCATTTTTTAGGGAAAAAAATTGCAAGGATTTAAGCATCGGTCAGTATTTAACGGAATTTATAAAAATACTTATGACTCAATCTTTGAAAAAAATTATATATAAAAACAAAAGTATTTTAGGAGTTTTGATAGGATTTAACGAAAAATTCTAACGACTGAGTGAAATTAAAAAAAAAAATTGAATAAAATGATATACTAAATTGACATTTTTTAAAGTTTAAGGGTATGACTGTAAAAGTGATAAAATATCAGAAATGGTAATTAAAGTTTTCTCTAAATTTTTTGAGAGAGGAAAGTGTTAACATTTTTTTAGAGAAAAATAAGAATTGATTGATGTGATATAAATGTAAAATGAGTTTTAAATTTGTTGTAAGAGAAAAGTGAGGAAAGATGTTTGGTAATGTAAAGAAAAGATTTTTTCTTTTTTTTTTGGTTTTTAGAGAAAAAAAATGAAAAAAAAATGTTATTTTTTCTTATCTTATACTAAAAAGTGAATTCTTTTTTCTTTTCCTCAATTTTCTTGCTACGGGGACTAGTATGCTGAAAAGTTATGATCATGATCATCTATAATTATTTGTTCGAATTTAAAAGAATTTGTGCAGCTGATTGTGAGAAACTATTTATGGAATCCACCGGACTAGATAAATGGTTGGACAACCCAATTTTTATTTGCTTAGGTAGGTTCTTTAAGTGGTTTCTCACAAAATTCAGACAAATAATTATAAAGGATCCTAATCCAAAAAGTTTCTTTTGTGTTTAGGTGGAGGGAATGATAGTGCACTCATGGTGCACACTGGGGCCCACTTCATTGTGCATTGTGGTAGTGCACTTGTTGTGCACCATAAATATTTTGAGCATTTTCCATTTTTTTTTATTAGATTATTTATTTATTTTCATGAACGTCTCCACCGACCTACATACGTAGGCATTTAAGCCGAACATTATAAATCTTATAAATCCTGATTTATTATTTTTTATTTATCAAAAATCAATTTATCATAACATGATAACCAAAATTCTAGTGGTGTGACATCCATGATCCATACATCATGTCAAGGGCTCATGCGATCCATGCAATCATCCAGTAATAGCAGTGATAATCAATGGAATTGTGGATCTCTCAAGTGCCATCACTATTGAAAATTATTTTGTTATTTTTAATTTATTTTTTGAAATGTGCTTTTTGGTTTCGATTTGAAAAGGTATTTTGATGCAATATAAATGTGAGATTTTTTTATTTTTTTATTTTTTGTGTGATTTACATTTTGAAAATGTTTGAAAAACTTCGTTTACCCACCAAATTATCAACGATTTTATAATTATAATCTTGAACCTTTAAGTTTTGTAATGTCGAGATTCTAAGAATGAGCCCCTTTTAATTTCTCTCGACCGCTATAATTTTCTATTAAATCTTAATGGTGCTAACCTACGGCCAGGCTATGGATTCCAAGTTTTTTATTTTTAATTATTTAATTAGGGTAAATTTGTATTTGTATAAGTTTTAGAAGGGTATTTAAGACATTTCACATGTTTACATTTTGATTTAATCCTAAAATAACTAAATCTTGAAATTAATACCGTAATTACAAAAATTAAAAGTTCGAAATTCTAATTGCAAAACCACTATACTTCGTGTGTGAGCCGTGAGGTAAGTGAAGTTTTGTTTTAAAAAGTGTCTTGCATTTTGAATTATTTATTAATAATTTTTTTTTTTTAAAAAACCGTCATCAAAACGATGCCGTTTTTACTTGTTCTTTTGCACTACCGAATATCCAAAACACGTTTCAAGCTTTTCGTGAGTGTCTAACGGCTATGTATATAGTGTACACCATTAAACCTGACGTGTGCAAACAAATATAGTCCATCAGTTTGCTTGTAAGTCAATGATGATAATAATTAGCACCGTACAAGTAGACGGTTATTAACTGTTATTCACGTAACCGTTTTACCGTTTTAATATATAGCTGTAAAAATTACTAATTATATATACGAATGCAGTTAGTTGTTTTAGAATAGGCGGATGCGATATATATATAACAAATTCATCAAAACGATGTTGTTTTGGTATTAAGATAAAACACTAAAGCTTAAAAAAAAAAAAACTAAAACAGGTCAAATATAGTTTCAAAATTGTTTAAAATAGGCTCTACAAAGAGGCCAAAAAAAGGTTTAAAAATACTCAAATATGCTTAAAATGCTCGTTACCTAATAGGCGGTCACGGTGTGTTTTTTCCTTTAATAACAGCGATGACAAGGAGTTGTTATGGAGTGACGTTATTCAAAACGACAATGAGTTGTTGGTGAATAGGAGCAGATTACATGGAGTAGTGCTCCATAATAAAGATTGGCACATAACATTCCTTAGTTGTATGTGCTGTAGCGCCCCAGATTTTAAGACATAAATTATAATGGTTTAAATTAATTTTAAAACACTTTTAATAAGGCAAAAGAATAACTATGATTATTTATGAAAATAAATAATGTATTTCTGTTTTTAGAAACGTTTATAGTTGCAATTTGATAAAAACTCAAAACAGACCTTAAACTTTGGAATAACGGAAACAGGGTCAAACGAACTCCATTTTGGTCGATTCAAAAACTGAGACACTCGTTTTGAAGTCCTCTAGGTCCCCTCCAAATTTCATGATGTTTGGACATCGTTAAGGCCATGAAAACATCCGTCAAAAATACGACCCCTGTTCTGGATGGAAATTCACATTATTCATTAATGGGCCATCTTTGGACTTAACCCAACCCATTCCAATTGCTATCCACAAACCCAACCCATCTATCACATGTTATCTTCCTATGATCATGATGATTACATGAGTCATCACCCAACTCAACATGTGAAAGACCTATTTTTATACCTTAAAGAAATGCCATTAATTAATGTGTGTTAGATGATTAAATATGTTAGTAGAGGATATAATGATTCAACCCCTAGTGCAACATTCCCCTATATTTATTCCCTCCCCCTCTTATGATGAAAGAATAAAGGATGTCTAGAATAGAATCTAGAGTAATCATCAAATGAAAGTAGTCTAAACAATATCTTGGTTTAACTTGTCAAAGTAAACTAGAAACTTTGATTGACCAAAACTAAGTCATAACGAACTCGGATTGAGTTGAACTAAAAAGAGAAAGTGTTCGTCTTGACGTCATCTATCTACCCTCAAAATTTCACAGCGATCAGAGTAGATTTGACCATCAAAACGTTGCTTGGAGTAAGCTGGCCTCTATTTGGACGAAAATTCATATATAGCATTATTTAATACTTCCTTTGATTTGGACAACTCATCACCCACTTCCTCTAATGTGTGCACTCATCACCACAAGTGTTGCCCACATCCCATATCTAGAATGCACCACCTTAGTAATGATGAAACCCATGTGCCTTGGAGATAAGGCTAAGATGCACCAATTCCCATCCATTGGATCAAAATGTGTCTACTTGATCCTAACCATTCATTCTCTTATAAATAGAACCAAGGTGGAAGATGCAATGCCCATTAAGCTTCACTCACACACACACACCTAAGGCCAAGAGAGAAAATTGTGGGATTTGTGTAGTCTTGTGTTGTTCAAGGCTTGAAGTGTGTGCTAGGAAGTATTTTGGGTAAGCTTCTAATCATTAGTTTCATTAATTTGATGATATAGGTTATGATTTCATTACTTGTTATTTGAATTGTTTAAATACCCAATAAGCTTAAGAGATAAAAAGAAAGTAATATAAACTACTTTATATTTCATGTCCTCATGACTTTCATGAGTTGATTGTATTTATATTTCCTTTTTACATTTCATTGTCCTCATGACTTCATGAGTTGATCGTATTTATATTTCCTTTTTACATTTCATTGTCCTCATGACTTCATGAGTTGATCGTATTTATATTTACTTTTATATTTCATTGTCCTCATGACTTTCATGAGTTGATCGTATTTATATTTCCTTTTATATTTCATTGTCCTCATGACTTCCATGAGTTGATCGTATCTATATTCCCTTTTCATTTCATTGTCCTCATGATTCTCATGAGTTGATCGTATTTATTCCTTATTGTCCTTATGATATATTTTAATCCTTCAAGTTCATATTTGGTAGCATTGGTTATATAGCCTCGTCACCAAATCATGAACCAATGTTTTAAGATTTATTATGAGTGATCGTCTCAAACGTAATGAAGTGATGAATAATAAATATAAAAAGATGAGGGTCTATAAACAATGATTTGTTTGATAGATGATTGATAAATATATTATTGCATGGATGGATTTATATGCAGAAAAGAAGTTTAAAGGAACTACACAAAGAAGAGAGTAAGTATCTCTATACTTACTGAGGACGAAGCTGGTGGATTTTTCCATAATATTGTGTTTATTGTTTTATTTAATTATATGCATAGGAATAGCATATTGCATGCTGTTAATAATTCTGATGCAGGGTTAATAACAAGTTGGTTGTTGGGATGACCAATGGACAGGCATACCGCCTATGCGAAAAACAATAATAAGTACAAGTTGGCTGTTGGGATGGTCAATGTGCTAGGCAAGTTATGGCTACTTAATTGACTGTCGGGATGGTCAATGTACTTGGCTGTCGGAATGACTAATGTACTAAGTATGCTACTTTGACTACTAGTGCGGAAAAGCTAAAGAAAAACATAGTAAGGGAGTCCGTGCTCAAATAATTAGCCGCTTAAACGAACAGGGATTTAATGGCCCTGGTATGAGAGGAGTGCTAGAAGAAAATAAATAAGACTGTGCATATAAAACTGTCATTACATCATATCATTGCATCGTATATTGTTAATTAAATCAGTAATCATCATATTATTGAAAACAATGAACTCACTAGGTATTTTTGTATTTTCTCTCTGTGTTATATATTAATACAGGTTATGAAAAAGATGAGTATCAGGATTGTCCAGACCTTTAGGTGATCTTGATAGCAGTGTTTGAGGTTGGGATGCCTCCATTTTGTGGACTGCTGTGTTCCAGTCCTTTATTATATTATCTTGAGAATGATATTTATATTTTGTTGGTGTGTATTAACTATACTCTAGTTATTTTGGCTTGTAAATTATATGTGCCGTTTGTGGCACCTATTTTTAATGCACCTAGTGTGCAAATAGCGTGTAATGATAACCTAAGCAACTTTTAATTAATGTTTCGAGGTATTTCAGTCAGCTCTAACGTGTTATGTTATCAATTCCTAAGTCTTTAGAAGAACAAAAATAAATATTCCGCTGCGAGAGTTTATCTCTGATGTAGTAACGTCACGTGGAAACCGGAGGTTTCTGCTTACGAATTTGCTGGTTCAAATTTGGGGCGTTACATGTGCTATCATATCATGACGTTAACTCATGCTTTTCAATAAGAAAGTAAATGAAAAAGAGTAACGATTGAATACCACCCAAAGATACAACTTTTCACCACCTTGCCTATGTGGCAAGGTAGTCCCCCATTACTTTTTTTTTTTTTTTAAAAAAAAAAAAAATAAATTAAGGTAGGGGACCACCTTGCCACATAGGCAAGGTGGTGAAAAGTTGTATTTTTAGGTGGTATTCAATCTTTGCTCAATGAAAAATGAAAAAGAAAAAACACTAAAAAGACATAAGTTTTCTACAAATCAACTTCTAATAATGATATATGTTATTTGCAAATAAGAGCACATATATTTTTATTTTTTTTTAATTTTATGTGCTACTCACATGGACAGATTTAAACGGGGCCTGTATAGACCATGACGCTCCCTAAAATTCAAAAAAGTTAAAAAATAAAAATTATAATGTAAAAAATAAACTATTGGCCTCTAGCTCTGTCTCTGACTATTCATATTTTTTAAATAATTTAAAAACTACATATCATTTTTAAAAATTGATTTGCATGAATTTGTTAGGGATGCAAAAAAGTTTTGCACGAAGAAATCAAAATAAATAGATTCTTATTTCTTAGTGGGAAAGAGTCAATTTGTACAAAAGTAGCATATGATATAATCTATGTGAATTTGACGTTTTCAGCTACCAACTGTCGCCAACGAATTTTGGAAACGGCCACAACCGCCTTAAAAAAAATAAAATAAATAAATAATAAATGCAATGTTGAGTTTGACGTATTTTAAATCAAATAAATAAATAAATTATGAAATTGGAGGACTGGCTATTTGAATTTGAGTAATGTTATACACATATTTTTATTACATAATTATCTTAAAATATTGATGCGGTAGTCTTAATTAATTTTTAATTTTTTTTAATAATAATTGATCCAATAATTAATTGAAACTACTTCATTAACATTATAAAATAATTATAGAATTTAAATATAGTTTCTATCATTACTTTTTGAATTTTCTTCCAGAAAAATTACTTGAATTGGATTGTTGTATAGATAATTTGGAAAATGATTTTTACGGTATAAATTAATAGACACATTGACAAGGTTGCTAAAAATATATATTACTTGGTTTATTTTTTTATTTTTACAACACATATTACTCGATTTGATTGTGCATCAATGATTTAACTTTTAAGCTTGAAAATATATATTCTAGGAAAAACATAACATATTCTTTAAGTCATTATTAAATTGTTTTTGAAAAAACACATTCAAGGCAAAAGATAAGATCATTTACAATTTCAATCATATATATATATATATTAATTTCCATACATTTTATATATAAATTGAATTATTTTATTTACAAAATTTTGAACAAAAATTCTCAAAATTTATTACATTTCTATATTTCTAAGAGTCAACTAAAGGCAAGGACGAACTACATATTGGCAGCCTTTATTCCTATCAAAATTAAGTTTAGCCCTATGCTCATGCTTTGACACCCAATAAAAAATTATAGTTAGGTCCATGCTTAAAAGGCTTCTTAAACTTGTTGATGGGTGCCACACATCTAATAATTCATCCTTAATCAAAGTCAGTATTAATACAATATTAGAAATGTTACACTAATAAATATTCTTATATTGCATCTAATATCTATATGAATGAATATGTGATTTCCTCCTTTAAAATGTGGGGATTGGCGTTATTACTATTATTTGAAAGCATGCTGTTAAAGTATTAATTAAATGATTAAATTCATTATTTTCTATAAATATAAGTTTTTGAGATAATTGATAATTTAAGGTGATATTAGAGTAAAGGTCTTGACTTTGAATCTTAATTCCACAATTTACCTCAGTTAAATATCTCAAGCATTGAGGATCAAAAAAAATATCCCAAGCATTGACCCTCAATTGTCCACCAAAATGTCTTGATGAATCGGTTTTGGTGGGGGCACAATGACAAAGACTCAGGGATTTCTTAGATGAGTTGGGCCTGATTGGAAACTTCTAAACTTTTCGGAAGGATGGGCTTTAGAGACTTGAAGTGTTCAATTTAGCTCTCCTCGCGAAGCAGGGATGGAGATTACTCCAGCACCAGGACTCCTTGGTGGCTAAGATTCAAAAAGAAATATATTATAAGTGGTCCTCTTTCCTAGAGACTCAAATGGGTCATAATCCCTTCTTTGCTTGGAGAAGTTTGTTGAATGCTGGGGGTGTTCTTGAGAAGGGTTTGATTTGGGGAGTGGGAAACGGGGAAAAAATCCGAATATGGGGGATCAGTGGATTCCTACTTCTCCAACCTACCAAGTTTGTTCTCCCAACCTAAATTGGAATTCCGATTCTCGGGTTTCTTCCTTGATAGATCCAGCTACGGGGTGGTGGAATTATCCTCTACTTCGTGCTGTTTTCTTCGAATAGGAGGTAGCTCGAATTGGAAACATGGCTTTTAGCCCACTCAAGCAGGAAGACAAGCTGGTTTGGAGTGGGTCTACTTTTGGAAGCTTCACGGTCAGAAGTGCCTATTTCCTAGAGAAATCTTATAGAACCCGGGCTACTGGAGAATGCTCTCAGGCTGAGGCAAACCAGGACTTCTGGAAGTCTATCTGGTCTTTGCAAGTGCAGCTTGCTGTGAAGCACTTTGTTTGGAAAGTTTGCAACGACTTGCTACCCACTAAGGAAAACCTCTTCATCAAGAACATTGTCTCGGATCCATTTTTCCCCTTATGTTAGATGGAAGAGGAATCTACATGGCACATTTCGTGGAGCTGTCCATCAGCGATGGGTGTATGGCAAGAATGTAGCCGTTGGGTTCAGAAGTTGTCTATAATGGAAAATGATGGTTACAAACTAGTTCAACACCTTATGGAAAAGTTGGAGGAATCGAAAGTTCTAGAAGTGCTGACAGTGATGAGGTTGATTTGGCTTAGGCTTAAATCTTACGTTTTTGACAGAGTTTTTACCTCCCCATCCTGACCGGTTGCATCAGCCAAGGAAGCTCTGGAGAACTTTACTCAAGCTATTAGCCTGCCCAACTCAGTTGCTCAGGTGAGGGACTTTAGCCTTTCGTCTTGGACAAAGCCTCAGCCCGATTGGTTGAAGTTAAATGGGGATGCAGCTTTATACAAGATATCCAAACGTATGGGCATGGGGTGGTGGTTCGTGATGCTTCTGGTGGGGTGATAGCTGCAGTAACAAAGTGGATTCCATGTTTGCCCGACCTTGCCCCGGCCGAAGCTATGGGGGCATGGGAAGCGGTGAACCTATTATGTGACAGATGGTGGATGCAGGTTCTCTTTTAGGGTGACTCTTTACCTGTGGCCTCAGCCTTGAATAAAGTTACACCGTGCTAGAGTGCTTTCAGCTAATTTTTCGAAGACACCAGAGTTCGACTCTCAAGCCTTCCAAGGTACAAGGTTCGTCACATCAATCGAACAGCTAATCAAGCAACCCATTTAACGGCCAAGGCGGCTCTAGTGCAGGTTCATGTTCATTTATTTTGGGAGGCTTGTCCTCCCAATATCCAGTGTACTGTTTTAGCTGAACATGGTCTTTGCCTTTGAGCAACGATTTGCTATAATAATAGTTCTCATTTTAAAAGAAAATGATTTATGTTTATGTTTGGTCTTGAATGTAACACCAATAAAGTAATTAAAAAGATTTATTATGACTAAATTAAGTAAGTAAAACAATTAAAAGTGATAAGATATAAGAACTTAGGCTTGGTAATTCGGGTTGGTGGGTCAAGTTCGTGTCAACCCGACTGACCCGCCAACACGTTTCTGCCAAATTAAACCCGACCCGATTATTAATCGGGTTGGAACTTGTAACCCGAACATGACCCCGATTGTGAACCGGGTAACCCGAACACAACCTGATGAACACGATTACTTGGTTGTCACGACTCAATTTTTTTGAAAAGATTTTTTGAATGTTGTTTTATGATTTTTTGAAGTTGTTTTAATTCTGATTATGAATATTCAATATATGAGCCAATAACCATCTAAAAATTAAAAAACATCATTGAACCATATAAAGCTAGATTTGATTTAATTAGACCACTAATCAAATTGAAAACCAAAAGCAAGTTAGCAACTCTCATCAATTGGCATTTCCCTAAAACATAAATTATAAATATGATAATCATATAATCATTAATTAGACCACAAAGGCACAAATTAATCAAATTGAAAACCAATACATCTACTTGCAAACTCTCATGATTTCATCAATTGGCAATTTGGCATTTCCTAAAATCACAAACCAAATCACATCTCCAATGCCTACTGCCTAGTCTGCCTCCACACAATCCAAAAAAAAATTGAATTAAAATAAAATTTGAATATACAAACATATATTGAAAATTTGAGAGGAATACAAAAAGGCAAATGCCAAGCTATTCCTCTCAAATTAAACTTAAGTTAACTAAACATAACTAAATTTTTTCAAAATTTAACAAAAGTTGGCAAACAGAATTCAGTTTTAGTCAACTAGTAAGGGCAAAACAAACCCCATAATCAACAACCAAGAGTCTAGTAAAAAGTTCTATATAAAAAGAACTCATCCATATATAAGCCAATGTCAAGGAATATAAATAGAATTTGCTCATGATGAACTTGGAATATCATTGGAATTGAAATTCAAAGTCAAAAAATCTTCTTCAGGCTCATCCAACTTCATTTGTGTCAATTCTACATCAAAAGATAAGAGGAATTAGTGTAACAAAAAAATAATATAAGTTAATGAAAAAATAAATATACAAATGACAAATATTACATTTCGATTCATATAACCAATCCCGAGTACAGACTAGTGCTTCAACAATATCAGGTTTGAGCAAACTCCTATATTGATTAATCACATGTTCACCAACACTAAAAGTGGATTCTAAAGCAACAATAGAAATATGAATACTCAAAATATCACGAGCCATAGCAGCTACTGCAAGATAACAAAATTCATTTCCTTTCTAGTATGAAAGAATGTCAAAATTTCCCTCCTTATCATTCATCATCCTAGGTTCATCCAAAAAAAGTTTTGATTGATTCTTATTTGATTGAACATCCTCACCGCCATAACTAAAATATTTATACAATTAAAAATAGATAGTATAAATATAATTTACCAAGTAGTTAGGAGTATATGCATTAAGTTATTAACAATAGCACATAAATCATAAAATAAACATATAATTTTACCTTCATCGTTGCGGAAGTCCCCTTAACTTGTGGTTGGGGTACTTGGGGATCAATATGTCTTGTATCAAGACGTGTGGTGCTTGAAGATATAGTTGAGGAACCACCATACTCTATAAAAAGAGAGACTAATTTATCACGAGCATGTCTATACTCTCTATAATTATTAACTCCATAAAGCTTCGAATAACAGAAATTTACAAGTTGAAGCTTGTAACGAGGATCCAGCACAGCTGTAAGAGCCAACACTACACTAAATTTTGGCCAATATTTCTTAAATTTAGAGAGCATTTGTGTTTCCATTAATCTCTTATACTTATCTTTGCTCTCAACTTCTTCATTCAAGGTTACATAAATGACAAAAATTACAGGAAAGTATAGGTCGGCTGTGAGATACTTGGTACCAGAAAACTCACATGTAGCATGGTAAAAGGAAGCCAAAAACCAACATATATTAATCGTTTTTTCCCACTCAAATGCAGTAGGGCAATGCTTATAGTTTGAATCAATTATCTCTAAATAACTAAAAGCATGCCGATAATGAATAGCAGTCTCAAGCATAAGATATGTAGAATTCCATCTGGTTGGCACATCTTGTTTTATCCATTTTTTACTATCCAATGACATTTGATTCACAGCCTGAAGAAAATTTTGTTTTCTCAATTGTGATCCTCTAACATATTTCACACTATCACGAATATTTTGGAGAGCACTATCAATCGCTTTCAAACCATTTTGAACTATCAAATTAAGAATGTGTGCACAACAACGAATGTGAAAGAACTCGCCTTCACAAAGAAGGGTTTTCTGCATGTTTAATTGATTTTTTAATAAACCAACAAAAACATAATTGGAAGAAGCATTATCCAATGTTAGAGTAAAACCTTGGTCTCAATCCCCTACTCTTTTAGCATATTATACATTTTTTCACAAAAAGATATACCATTATGTAGTGGGGGCATGAATGAAAAATTTAATACCATTTTACTTAAGATTTTGTCAATAAAATGTGTTGTGAGACACATATACCCATCAGTAGTCAAAGAAGTCCACAAATCAAATGTTAAACAAATCCTCCCAGGACAACCATTCAACATAAATTTAACCTTTTGTTTATCCCTTAGATGCAAAATTTTCAAATCAGTCTTAAGAGTATTCCTAGAGATAAGCGGTGCATCAGGATGCAAGTATTTTATCATCTCTCTTATGCTCTCATACTCAACATATAGAAAAGGCAAGTCATGCTTAATGACTAAAGTAACCAACAATTTTATAAATTTTTTGGGACAAAATTTAGAACTACTTACAAACATAGATCCTTGACTTTTAAATATGAGCATCTGCCCAACATCACGAGTGTTTCTCCTTAAACAAGTGTCTAGGTGACGCTTCAAATTTTCAGTTTCATACGTACTTGGAGCCAAGTATATAGTACCACACAACTTGCATTTTGCCTTTAACTTCTCACCCTCCGTACCACGAATGGCATCAAAATGTTGCCAAACAGCTAAAGTCCTCCTACGCTTGTGGCATTTTTTTATCTTTCCCCGCACAAACAGATTCATCTTTTACTGTAATCAATTCAATCACATCATTGTTAAAGTCTCTAACAATATCATCAGCAAGTATTTCGTTACTCATCTACACACATCATTATTAGTAAATTAGTTCGTCAGTCCAAATTAGATAGTACATAAAATCTAACTCACAAAAACAACTTGGAACTTAAAAGGCTAATAATCTTACCTGATCTTGATTTTAATCTTGATTCATGATTGGACACAAGTCACACAATAGATGAGCTGCTCAAAATATATGGTAAGCTTTGTTAGAATCCAAGTGATATAGACAATAAAAGATGTACTGGAATTAATGAGAGACTAACTACATCATGTAAGCAACCATAATGTTAGGCTATAAGTAAGATGTAAATTTTCTAACGTGATGAAAACTCTTTTACAATTTAACCACACCGTCCACACTCATCATGCATGTATGCCATTTATACTTTCTCTATGTTTCTATTAACGTTTTGAGAATATGCATATGAAAAGCCTATAGAAGTTGGATCCATGTCCTATTTTTGCCTTAAAAAATCAAAGCTATAGTATTTCTTTCTTATTATTCTCCACTTACTCAACTATAATTAAGTTATTAACAAGCTAGCAAAAGTCATTACTAAGTATTCATATGAACATTGTCAAGTGTTCTTAAACAATACAAATGAAACCGACATAAAATAAAAAATAAAAAAATGCAAAATCAGTCTCACATTCAAACTAAATCCCTCAACAAAACCCAAATACAGCCTTCAACAGTAAATCAAAATCACCCAACCAATTTCAGCTTCAAACAAATCCTACTACAATCTCAACATTAACAAAACAAACCAACATTAAACCACTTCTCAAAGCTTAGACATAAATTCATCAACAAATACCGTCTCAAGAAATCAAATAATTTCTACTACCCGTCTTCCTTGAGGTAAAAGATTAATAATTCCCAACATAATAACATCTTCAAATCACACGGTTTCACAGATTGGTAAAAATTATCTTATTATTAACAACAAAAAATCAACACAGAGCTTAAAAAGTCAAATTTTTTTACTTTTTATTTGATTTTCCTTAGGTTTCACGGGAACCCAACAGAGGAAAAAAGATTAATGCACCTATAATCTGTCGGTCGGTTAGAGACTCAGAGTCTCAGACGGGACGTAGTGTGAACTATGAAGGGCGCCGCGTGAACTGTGAAACACTGAAGCCTTGAGTTCGAGTGATCAATGAATGAGAAGGACCGAAGTCACCGAATTATGAAGGCTGAAGCTAGGTCAGGCGTCGTGGCTGTGTGTGTGAGGCGTCGTGGCTGCGTGAACAGTGAAGTGGTGAACGAGTGAAAGTGAAAAATGAAACTAGGCAGTGCATGGCATGCGGCTAGGGTTCTGTTTCTACTTTCTTGAAGTTTCTATTTTTTGTATATATATATATATAGTGTTATACTCGTGTTAGCGGGTCAACCCGCAGGTTGACCCGCCAAACACGATTATAATCGAGTTGACTCGATTATGACCCGAACCCGATAATGCCGAACCCTATATTTTCGTGTTGTGTTCGTACCGGGTTCAAGGGTCGTGTTAAAATTGTCAAGCCTATAAGAACACTCAATTTTTTTATTTTTTTATTTTATTTAGAGCAAAAGTCAATTTTTAAGTCTATGGTTTGAACTGGGAAGTTTCCAGTTTGAACGAGCCTTTCAAATGTCCACTAAAAAGTCTTCCCAAGAGGTATGTCCTAAGTCAGTTCGAACTGGGGCATTCCAAAATGCTTTGTCCTAGCTGCGTTCCAACTTGGTTCGAACTAGAGGATTCCAGAGAGGTCTGTTCCAATTATGTTCTATGTCAGTTCGAACTGGATGAGTTTTTGGTCAAGTCAAGAGGTCTGTTCCAAGTGCGTCCCATTTGGGTTCGAACAGGCAATTTCAGTGAGGTTTGTCCTAAGCACTTTCCAATTCAGATTGAACGGGACTATGTTGTGATGCGCGGTTCGAACGGGATTTTTCCAAGTTAGAATTGCATATGTTTTTGATGATTTCTAAGGAATTTATGTGAAGGGCGTTCAAATTGGGCATTTTCTACTCCCACTTAAACTAGGATTGCCTGGTGTTTGATTTGGTATGAGAGTCCTATCCCCATTCAATTGAGAGTTGGACTACTGACAACTTGACCATATTCTTCAAAAAGTCCTTATTGGACATGGATTGTGACTATTACCCCAATTCGACTTGGAGTAGGATTATTCCCAACAATTACCCCCTAATTCCCTTATCTGAGACATGCTCGGACAATGAGAATTTTATGTCTCAAAAAATCTGAGCCTTAGCTTGTTCCGAGGCTTAAACAATCTTTAGCTTCCACCATTCGAATGTCTCGGGTCTAAAGTTGCCAAGGGTGGTGCTCCTTAGTGAGCTTTGTAATTTTCTCCCGGTAATGAATGAAAGAGTTTTTTCCTATAATGTCTTCCGGAATTGTGTGATGCCTTTGTGATTTCTTCCATCAAACTTGTTAATGTGCAACATAATATATGTACCCCCCATTGCCTAGGTTAAACCTGAAAACTGAGGGTTTTCTCACTGTTTTGTTTTATCTGCACGATTGTCTCCCTGTCTCCAGGGTAGCACCCTTGTACCTGTAAATCTGTAACCTAAAAACCGAGGGTTGTCTCTCTTCCTTGTTTTTAATAGGGTTGTTTCACTGCCTTATTTTATCTGTAGAGTTGTCTCCCTCAACTTACCTTAGGGTTTTCTCCTTGTCTTATTGTTTTTAATAGGGTTGTCTTCCTGCCTTGTTTTTGATAGGCTGTCTTTCAACCTTGTTTTTGATATGGTTGTCTCCCTACCTTGTTTCTTTTGCAGGGTTGTCTCCCTGGATTTGCCTTAGGGTTTTCTCCCATACTTGTTTTCTGTTCAAGGTTGTCTTCCTAGATTTGCCTTAGGGTTTTCAACCATCATTGTTTTCTTTGCAGGGTTGTTCTACCTGGATTTCCCTTGAATTTACTCCCATCATTGTTTTCTCTGCAAAGTTGTCCCTAGATTTGCCTTAGGGTTTCCTCCTTATCTCATTGTTTTTAATAGGGTTGTCTCCCTGCCTTGTTTTTTATATGGTTGCTCCCTACCTTGTTTTCTCTGCATGGTTGTCTCTCTGGATTTGTCTTAGGGCTTTCTCTCATCCTTGTTTTCTCTGTAGGGTTGTCTACCTAGATTTGCTTTGAGTTTTCTCACATCCTTGTTTTCTCTACACGGTTGTCTCCCTGGATTGGCCTTAGGGTTTTCTTCCTATCTCTGGGCTGGGCTCTGGCTCCTTGTTTTTAATAGGGCTGTCTCTTTAGCTTGTTTTCTCTATAGGGTTGTCTCGCTGGATTTCCTTTAGAGTTTTCTCCATTTCTTGTTCTATGCACTTACACAGTTATGAAATGCTATATACTAACATGTTAATAAAAGTAAGCACTTTTATTTATTATTTATTTCGACAAAATCTTCCAGCACTAGTCTATAAAAGACTAAGTTTTGGCTTCCAATAATAAAGCATTTAAGAGATAATACTTATCTCATTCAAACGTTTGTCTTTTCTCGTAAAACTAATCATCATGAAGTTCTACAATTCTCAGAATTACAGAAGGCATGTATTTGAATGGAAAGCCACATAATAAGACAATAAACTGCTAAAATTGCTAATTGCTACTAACAACGATGAAATGAAGAATGTAAACTTATCTCACACACCCCGCGAAGACCAGCACCGACTTATTTGCGCATGGGGATCATTCCAAGTCCCTGCATCATCTTGAGTAGTCCTAGTTTTTTTAGCATATTTTGAACATGTGTTCATCATTATGACAGATTTTTTTGTATGAGAAATGAATAATCAATCACACAGACGCCGCTAAACTGTTGGGACAATTTTCGGTACGGTGTGAACAACACATTTTTATTTTTATTTTTTATTTTTATTATTATTATTATTTTTTATTTTTATGTTTTTCATGCTCCCACAATCATTGCAAAACTACTAAAACTAAGAGACTCTTTTGAGGGTTTCACTTCGATATCTAAATTAGTTTTTGAGATAAAAGTATGCTCAATGTATAAAATAATCAGTCTGTCGTTTATACCTGGAGTAAAGGACTATTTATATGTAAAGAGGTGGAGTCAAACCTGAATTGTGTTACGATCTTGAGAGACTGAATGTGTAACTGGTTTATGAATGGGAAAATTATCAGGATCGTTCTTCCTTAACTTCCCTGTTTTAGAGAAAAGAAAGATAAAACAATTATAGCAGTAGGATTTTCGAGGAATCCTAGACCTCATTTGTTCGAGCTAGGGATGTAAACGAGTCGAGTCGAGCAAGCTAGAGCCGAGCTCGAGCTCATTCATCACGAGCCCGAGCCGATCTCGAGCTCATTCATTACGAGCTCGAGCCGAGTTCGAGCTCATGACGAGTTTTAAAAATTAAGTTCAAGTCAGCTAAACGAGCTCGAGTAGAGCTCTAGCTCATGACGAGTTTTAAAAATTAAGTTCAGTTCGGCCGAGTTTGTTGTAAGTTATATAGTTTATTTAATATACAAAAAAAGAGGTGAGCTCATTTAAAAATTAATATTACATTATATAATATATAAACAATATATATTTATATTGTATGTTAAATAAACTATATAACTTACAATAATAAATAAATAAATAAATGATGTAATAATTGTTAAATATCTAATGAAAATACTTATAACATATAATAAAGTGATTACATGTCATATGGCGCAGTGTTATATTATTATATGATCATATAGTCTTATAATCCTAATATATTACATGAATAATATGATTAAGTATCTTTTATATATATATATATAGGCTTACATTAAACGAGCTAGCTAGGCTCGCGAGCCCTTATACGAGTCGGGTGAGCGGGTTGGGTCGGGCTTTAAACAAGTTAGGCTTGCGAGCCCCTATCGAGTTTTGTCGAGCGAATCGGGTATGTATCACTTACTAATCGAGCGGGTTTCTACAGTAATAAGTGGGTTTGTACAGTGTCGAGCTCGAGTTCGGGTCGAGTTTAACCAAGCGAGTTCTCGAACGGACTGGTTTTTTACATCCCTAGTTCGAGCAATTAGAGAAGCTATGGACTCTTACAAGCACAAGGTTTGAATAAATTCTTAACTAATCTTTTATTCCACGACAATGCAGTATTTAGAAAGCAAACGAAAGATAAGAGTCCCATACTTACGAGACTAAAGCAATAAAGATGTTGTCACAAAACCAGCTTCTAGCCTTCTACCCAACAACTTAAATCCTACTACCCAATAACAACCTACAAGTGATAATTATGGAAGGCACGTAATAGACCCCAACATCAATTAAATCATACTAGAATAACAACTACTAATAGACCAAATGTTATACTACTACTGCATTGCAATCCGCAACTCACTCTCCCAACCCTTGAAATATGGTACATTGCCACCCAAAAATACAATTTCTGACCACCTTTGTTCACGTGGCAACTTTTTTTTTCCTAAAAAAAAAAAAAAAAAAAAAAAACCCTAATGCTAGCTAGGGAACTACCTTGCTACATGGGCAAAGTAGTCAAGAGTTATATCTTGGGGTAACAAACGATCATATCTCCCCAACCCTTAGCCACACACAACAGATTGAGTTTACTATTTCCACTTAAACTAGGAGTGCATGATGTTTGATTTGGTATGGGAGTCTTATCCTCATTTAATTGAGAGTTAGACTATTGACCAGATTTTTCAATGAGTCCTTATTGGATATGGATTGAGACTACTATCCCAATTCGACTTAGAGTAAGATTAAGCTTAAATTTTTAAGATAATTGGTGATCTAACCAAAAATATTTATATATATATATATATATTTCAATAATTTTTCCGGTTGATTAAAAAAGAAAGATAAAATCATAGCTTATTAGATACAAAACAACGGCAACATAGGCGGCCAAGCTAGCGCGAATAGGAAATTACGTAAAAGGACAAGGCCATGCAAAGGTCACCGCATGGCTATTTTTGAAAACTCTCAACAACATATGACTTTCGATTTGATTTACTCCTTTGCCATTTATGATATTATTATTTCATGTCATAATCTTTCTCACTTTTCATCCAATTCTTTGAAAACATTAAAAAATATAATAAATAATTAATTAATTATTATAAAACTACAAAAAAACGCCATGTTTTCACCACCCAAATCAAAAGGGCGTGAAACAAATCAAATACAATAATAGCGCCTCAAAATCTCTCTCTCTCTCTCGAAGGAGCTCTTCGGGTTTGGAGTCGGGCATTTCTTTACCTGAAATTTGCTGGTGAATTTCTCTCTCTTCTTCAGATCTTTCGTTGAGGCTGCAATGAATCTCATCGTCTCTGACCTTTTCTGTTTTTTTTTTCGTTTTGGTGGTTGTTAAGGATTACAATCATTGGACGGTTTTGAAACCTCTGATGTGAATGCGTTTTTGATTTTTATTACGCTATCCAAACGGTCTCAATCCAAATCCAATTTTTTCCTTTTTTGACCGTTAATGAATGAACTCACCATTATTGATCATTGTATGTACAATCATTGTTCCTATATTGATTTGGGTTTAATCTGTTGTTATAGCAGTTAATATGATTTGTTCTTTTTGTTGCCTATTGCTGCTGAGAAAATGTAGGATTGGGAATTATCTTTGAATATGGGGTCTTTCTAAATTTCCCATCATTTGGGACGTTGGAAAACCAAAATTTTCAAATGGTGTATTATTAAGTCTTTGAACCAGCTTTTTTTTTTTTTTTTTTTTTTTTTTGGGGGGGGGGGGGGGGGGGGGGGGGGTGCTAAAACTATCGGAACTGAGTTTCTTCTTCCGTTTGCTCAGCAGCAAGACAAAAGAAGCATAAATATAATTTTTTTAATGATTGTTTCAGTAAGATGTATATGTGTACGTTTCAATAATTGGAATGCCTGCAAATGATCTCAAATACCGTGCTTTTTTCTTTTTTTTTTTGATGAGATTATCAATCTGTATAAAAGTGCTTAGTTTGGGTCCCTTTTTTTGCTACGTTTGTGACCATGTTCTGACTTTTTGTTCTCATGTGTCAATTCCATATCTGTGATCTAGAAAGCAAGTTTATTTGACAGTTTGTTAATCCTAACCTGGTAATCCCTGTTTTGTCTATAGATATTTATTGGTTGAATGTTGAAAAAGTTTTAATTTTGAGAATTTATCCGGCGGGTGTGAGCTGTTGGTTTTTTAGCATAACGTTTGCTGAGATGGTTTTTTTTCCCCTTTTTCAGGTCGCTTTGTCTAGACAATTTGGAAGGTCACTTTGTCTAGACAATTTGGTAGAGCTAGGTTTTGTTGGATGATTGTGGGTTATAAGCACAGCAATGAGTAACCATCCGCTGGAACTTGGGAGGCCTGCTTCAGGTATCCCTGTAATTTTTTCAAGTGTGTTATTATGATCAGTGGGCTCTAAGTAATTGGATAGTCTTATAAATACCAAGAATTTATGCAGCCTCAAATATAACATCTATTTCGTAATCATGTGAATTTCTGTTTTCCTTTTCTTTTTCCTCAACAGGGTGTACCACTCACTGGAGTTAAAATTATTATTTATTCGGACTTGTTGAACATAGATATGCTGGAGTAGGGGCACTTTCATATTCCTTTACTACATGGTGTTGGGGTGTGTAAATTGCATTTTTTTTCCTTATGTATATTTATGTCCGTCATAAAATTACAGAGTGGAAGCTTGCGCAATTGCAGTCTGATATGAATTGCAGAAGGTCCTGAGGAACCAAGTTTTAGTTAACCAACCCATAACAAGAAAAATAAAATAAAATTGCAAGAGTGAGAAGCACCTGAGAAAGAGTTAAGAGCCCTTAAATGTACAGTGCCTCTGATTGTAGCATTTAGGTGCATTCTTCGTCCTTGGCCAATTAGAGACCTATTGTATGCATATGGTGGGTTTTTATGATTGTAGTTGAGAATTCTTGCATGCTGTTGAATTATGCTTACAGTGTTGTAGCATCTGATGTGAAGGTGAAGGAGAAATGTGTGTTTTGTAGTCTTGTGGAGAAAGGAGTGGCTGATATTTTCAATTTTTTTCTTTTCTCCACCTAGCCCACCGTTTTGTTAACCTTGTTATTGAATGATGTGCACTTTTTTGTACAGGTAAAAGAAGACTAAAAAATCTATTGCTTCAAAATGACAATCGTTTTTGTGCGGATTGTGGTGCCCCAGATCCTAAATGGGCGTAAGTTTCACCACCTTGACACCTTTAGTTTGTGAATTATATTATGTTGTGTGTGTGTGTATTGTGACAATTGATATTTTCAGAATTAGAATCAGAAGGTGAAGAATTTGTGTGCGAGCAGTTAATTAACATCCTGTGGATGAAGTTGGGGAAAAATTGCTTCATGGTCAAAGAACAAATTAAAATCATGTTATTTGCATCACCATGTTCCTTTAAGATGTTGAGGAATTTGTTGATAATTTTTTTGATAAGTACATATTTTTGTTGATAAATGCGTTTCAGGTCTGCAAATATTGGAGTTTTTATATGCTTGAAATGCTGTGGTGTACATAGGAGCCTCGGTACCCATATATCTAAGGTAACTTCTCCCAGATTGCCTCTTACCTATATTGTTGCCACAAAAATTATAAAACGTAAAAGGCAACTAGTTGTTGATGGCCACATGTGCGATGATATATTCTGGACATATGAATTCGTTGCGCATTGGACAAGAATGGAAATTGATTTCTCACTTTTTTAGTACGTATTTTTTCTAGTCAACGTACTTATTTTTGTTGCATTAAGACACTAGGATCTAATCGGAGCCTAAAGAATTCATGATGTTGCAGCCGTTGCCTGGCTAGAGAGAAGCTATAGGTTCCACGACATCTAAGAAGGCTTTTGTGGTTTGAAAAGAAGTTTTTGTTGTAGATTGTTAGGTGTTAGTATTGTATTTGTTGAAATTCAGTTTTTATTTAAGTTTGTGAGTTAACATTATTTTAGTAATTTCTGTTATTGTTAGACATGGGCCGTAGTGCAGACCATGGGTCTTTTTTTTCATTGTTATTTAAGTCATCATTTACGATTAATTTTTTTCTTTTGGTGTTTCCCTTGGATTATTTTACTAGTAAAATTAGAAGTTGGTTTTTCAGTCCTAGCCCTACTAAGAAATGTCAAGAGTCAAGAGTATATATATGTTTACCGGGAAAATGATAGGCAGGGGACACTCATCCGTCCCCTGTCATACTTTTAATAATAAAATAATATATTACATATTTTTTTCATTTATTTTTTCTGATTTTTTCACTTTTTGTTTATATAATATATTATTTTATTATTAAAAGTAGGACAGGGGACGGATGAGTGTCCCCTGCCTATCATTTCCCATGTTTACCATTGTACTCAAGACAATTTTTTTGATAAGTAAGTAAACCATTGTACTCAGACAATTTCAGATTTGACAAGGAGAATTTGTTTTATTAAAATCCATGTTTGCCCTAATTTGATTCTTTTGGTTCATGTTACTATTTACTCAGCTCTGAACACCCTCCGAATAACTCTTTTCATCCCCAAGGCACACCCTTTTCCTCGATGAATTTTTGAAATTCCAAAATCCCTAAGTTTGCCATAATCTTTAGCTACCATATAGCATATCAAACCAGTCTTAAAGTCTCAAACACAGCCGCTTTAAAGAATTTTCATGCAACCTATTTCTTTTAAGAAACAGTTCCCTCTTACTTATATTTCCTATATTTCTAGACACTTACTTATTCTAGAAACTCTCAAGCCTTTATCTCGCCATAAAAACCCTAAAATCACAACCCTTATTATCATAAACCAGCACAATGCATATGTAGATAGATTTTCTAAATCCTTCTGATGTCAATTTAGTCACTATGTACCATATCTATAATATGGCTTGAGTTGTTTGTATATTTGACTACTTTCTGATTGACATATGCTTAATTTGTTCCATTTGTGAAAATGGAAAGTATAGCTTATTGAATAAACAAACTCACCTTCTTTGCTGCAGCCTAAAAGATCATTGAGTTGCCCAGAGTAGCTTTTAGTCTGTGTTTGCTTGCATTTCTTACAAGTCTTACTGTCATATTTTAAAACTGGACTGTACTGGGCATTCGGACTGCTTGGACTGTCTACCAGTCCACTTTCCAGCCCAGGTTTACTCCCTGAATTGTTTTAGGAAATGCCTGCTATGACCAGTTGACTTCTACTGTCTAGTGACACAGCTTATTGCTTGACCAGCTCTGAGTTTTTTATCCTCTAATAAATATTTTTGTAATTTATTTAACTAATAAAGATATTTAACGTCATTCTAATTCCACTGGTCGACCTAGGTCAACCTGCGGTCTGATTGACCCACCAACCAAAGACTTTTTTGGGTCATTGAACAGTCTAAAAAAAAAAAAAAAAAAGCTTAAGCTGTTAGCCCATGCAAAAACTTAGAGATTAAGAAATGCAAGTTCTGTAAGAAGGTTATTATGGTTTCTCCTACCAGACATCTTTTTTTTCGTGTGCGCTTTAAGTTTATCATATATTGTTGGCTTGGAGGGATGATTTGACTTTTCTCTCAAGCGTAGAACTTCTAGTAGTTCAAAAAGCATTTGTCAGTTAATCTTGGAGCCTTAATTATTGATAGTTATGACTATCCTACATGGTGGAATCTGCTTGCTTCTAATTGCTTAATCTTCATTTGATCCTATATCTATGCACTTTGTCAATTCTTATTGCCAAGTTTAGTCTTTTGTTCAATGATAAATGTCATGATTTATTTAGGCGCTCGAGCTTTTTCATATTCTCTTCCAACACGTACACATTCACATGCTAAACTTATATATTTCTCTGAACAATATTAATCTAGTTTTTTTAGGTTTTGTCCGTGACGTTGGATGAGTGGTCTGATGATGAAATTGATGCAATGGTTGAAGTTGGAGGAAATACTTCTGCTAATGCAATTTATGAGGCTTTTATCCCAGAAGGATATGCAAAGCCTGGACCAGATGCCACACACGAGCAGCGTGCGCAATTTATTCGGTTAGAAATAACTTATAATCCCTTAAACCATTAATCTGTGTGACTCTTTTCTGACATCTCTGTATGTTTAGTCACCCTGCACTTGATTCAGACTATGTACTTGGTGGGTGAACCACGTAAATTGATTTTGATATGAAAGTGCTCCAACTACTATAAGCATCCTACTTGCTGTCCAACCTACCATTGAACTACTTTGTCCTATTTGTACTTATGCTCTTTTACTGTCAGACTTTTATGCTCATTTGACAGTTGACTGACCACCATGGCAGGCTGGAGAGTGGTACTAAGGGCAGATTCAATTGTTGGGTATATCTCAGGCTCTTAGGGTGTTGCTTACTTGCTATCCTTTCTTGTAGGGCTAAGTATGAGCTTCAAGAATTTTTGAAGCCCAGCCTGCGGATTGTGTCACTTCCTACAGGAAAAAGTTCTCTCCAGTCAACTGTTTCCAGAAAGATTCTGGGTGGTTTTCGATCAAATTCTTCACAAAAATCGGTAAATTTTGTTTACCTTTTCTCCTTCCTGCAGATTCTTTGGTTCAATGACAAAGGCAATAGTTGATAGCATTAGAAAGAGAGGGATATATAGTCATATAAACTTGTTTGGTGAGCATAATACCGTGCACACTCGGTATATAGATTAGACTTCTTTGGTAGATACATTGTTTATCACAGGTACAAAATTTTTCCCGGGCATATATTTGATGTGATAATTTTTACATTATGTTACCGGGTAACTGCAATTTAGCTGATGCTAAAAGATATGACAGGAAGGCATGGTAGAATTTATTGGACTCTTGAAGGTCAAAGTGATAAAAGGCACAAATTTAGCTATCAGAGATATGATGTCAAGTGATCCTTATGTTATCTTGACTCTTGGGCAGCAGGTTAGTCACTGTTTCCTTTTCACTTTTATCTTTGGGGAAACTGCATATTCTACTCTGGTTTTGCTTTAAGTTTTTGAGCACACATACTATATATGTGTGTGTGTGTGGACAAATATGTACATATGTATCTATCTATGTGTATATGTATGTGCATGATTGCTAGAGAGGTAATAGGGGACATGATCCTAGATAGAGCAGAGGCTTAAATGGATACATGTAGTCGATCCCATTTAGTTGGGATTAAGGCTTAATTGAGTTGAGTTGAGTTAAGTTGTGTATGTGCTTGTGTGTGTCTGCACATATGTGTTGGTTGTCATTGTGAACTATTTTTCTAATATTAAAAGTCATTCAATTGGGTGGATGGCAGGTAAGATTCCTGCTAGAATGGCAGAACACATATCTTCATTTTGATGTATCCATTATTCATTAAATAACTTAAGGAAATCTTATATAGTTCATAGGATGGTATTCTTTTCTGATGGTAACTTTTGATCTTGATGCTATTAGACTGTTCAGACGACTGTAGTAAGGAGCAACTTGAACCCGGTCTGGAATCAGGAACTCATGCTCTCTGTTCCTCAGCGTTATGGACCCTTGAAGTTGGTAAGCTGCCTATTGCTTTTTCTTCTTGATGATTTCAAGTAACTTTTCTTAATATTCTATTGCAGATTCAGTTTCCAAAATAAATGAGCTATTCCCATACTTTATTGATGATTACAATTAGCATGCTGGATGCTGCTTTTTTTGTAATTGTAAACCTGGAATTGTTCTATATCACTGAGTACACATTTAGGGAGCAGTTGCCAGTGTTGCTCTTTGTTTTGCCGCCAGAAGGATGTGAATAGTTTCACCTGGGCAGTAGATGAGCCAGTTGTGGAACTATTTATTCCTAGTACCCCTGCTTGCAGTGGGTTTCCTACCCCAAGTAATCCCATTCGCACTGCAAATTCTGATGGCCTCCCCACCAGGCTCGTCTTTTTTTTTTTTTTAGATTCTGTGATCTATCAGAACACCACCCATCCCTTTACTACCTGAGCTAGGCTCAGGGGACCAATTGTCTAAATCATATGACATTGCTACTGTCACAAATTGAGTTTGAACAGAATTTTGTCAAGTTTGTAATAGACTGAGAAGGGAAAGAATTCAGGCAATGGACTACTCACGTAATTGTTATTCAAGTTTGGGGTATTTGAAACTTTAGTAAGTCTGGCTTATTGATTTTCTATTTTGATAACTTCTGTTCTGTGTTAAAATATAAAAAGAGTATTCCGAGTATGTCCAACCAAATTTTAACTCAGCGAGAAAATTAAGTCATTGATCCCTGTACAACTTCTAAATTAGGTGCTTTTACACATGAAAACTTCAATTAGCCTCTAGAAGTGTTATTCCTTCTCATACTATAGCCAATGATTCTTCTTCTTTTTTTTTTTTTTTTTTTTTTTTTTTTTTTTTATTATTATTATTATTTAAGTACTATACAATGATGATACTAATTATTATGAGTATGTATGTATGGTGTTCGTTATTCTTGTTAAATTACCATGGACTAGGTAGTGGGAATTTTAATCACTTAATGACACTTCCCCCATGTGTGGGACCAAAGCTCCCCCTCATGAGTGGGGTCCAACAGAATAGAAATGAGATAGGGTTTGAACTGGACCACCTGCTGTGATTCATTCTAAATTATCACTATGTTGAAAAACATAAGCTGTTAGCTAGTGGAATTATAATCGTCTAAATATGTTCTATTAATCCCAAACTTCCTTCATTAATATTTTAAGGGTAAAGATTATGTCGTTACCTTCTCCTGTGTTATCAAACTTGATGCATTGCAATGACCAAAAAATGGCATGGCGTGTAAAGTGCCACTTTGGTGTTCACTATCCCAAAGTGCTAGTATAATTTGTTGGTAGGCAATTCAATGCAACTAACCTGCCTTTTATGATCCATTACTTTTTCAGCTTTAAAGTTTTATTCTTCTATGCAAATTTTACATTCTAGATGCTGGTGATATACCCTTATTAGTTATTATGACAACTTTAAGCTTGCTTATATTACTACTATTACCTGTAAAAACTCAAATTCTATGGTGGTGCAGTGCAGATAATATGTGCTGTTAAGCATTTAATTTGGGGTTTCGTTAGAAGTATGAGGGCTAGTTTTGTTATCTATACTATCTGTTTGTCTCAAACAATTGGCTTCTCACCTAAACAGTTGGTCTCTTTCTTCTCTCTTCAAACTTTTCTCCGCTCTTTTTTCTCTCCATTTTTCTCCCGTCTTTTCTTCCTTAAGGACTCAAATATATCCTGTCCATCTTATTTATAAATTACAGCTAGAAAGGAAAAGCCATCTACCATGCATACTAGGAACTTGTTGAGGGCTACTTTTTGTACAAGCAAATAATTTAATAACGTAAAGCGAATGAGACTATGGCTTCATATCTGACTTCTCAGTATTTGACATGTTGCAGCGCGTGTTTGATCACGACACGTTTTCATCTGATGATATTATGGGAGAAGCAGAGGTTGATCTTCAGCCCTTGATAACATCAGCAATGGCATTTGGAGATGCAGGGATGTTTGGGGACATGCAGATTGGAAAATGGCTGAAATCACATGACAATGCCCTCATAGAGGATAGCACCGTTAACATTGTTGATGGCAAGGTGAAACAGGAGGTGCCCCTCAAGCTCCAGAACGTGGAATCTGGGGAATTATATCTAGAACTAGAGTGGATGCCTCTTGACCAATAGGTACATATTTTATTTTATTTTTTCTTGCCATTGCTTCTAATAAAAATGCTGTACAATTGATCGAGTTACTCATATGGAATGATTCAGTGCACTCGTCTTCTCTCACTTCTATTTATTAATTTGAATTTATTTATTTTTTTCTTTCTTTTCTTGTCAATGTCCAAATTGTGGGAGTGACAAAGATCAGAACATGCAACTTTGTATATTGGTTTATTTCAACTTGTATAAGCCTGAGGTGTGGTGGTGACTCGTGAGTATTGACATACAAAAGCATTGTGAATATATATCAACCGCTTTTTAAACCTAATGTTCATTCTACAAAAAGAGTAATGTTATTTAGTAGACTGTTATACGACTACTTTACAACTGGAATGACATGACAGAAAAAATCAGCCTTTAGATCAGCAAGAACTTGTTGATTTTTACTGTCACGTCATCCCAATCATATGATAGCCGGTGTATATGTGTGTTTGGTTGTTTGAACTGATTATATTGCCTCATTATACCATGATCTGGTGCAGCATCATAATCCCAAAATATGAACATGTGGAGAGGATGAATCAGCATACGGTTGAGAAATGAGAATAACATCTTAATGAACCACGTGGTGTCTGCTTCTGCTATAAATGCTCTAGCAAGCATATAGTTGCCAGCTGTTTGAGAGCTTTGGCTCCTACAACGTGCATTCTGACCATCGAGTTAATACAAATATTCCATAACTTTTGGTATTATCAGATGTGACACAGCATGTTGGATATGCACAAAGAGTAATGAGTATTAAGTTCTTCAGAGGATATCAACAAAGAGCAGTTGGGTAACTCAGATAAGCATAGTAAAAATAGGTACAAAATTTGAATGCCATTAGCTTCTTTTTACCTGTACATCTAACACAAAATTAACAAGTTAGGAATGAGGGGTGGACCTATTTAATTAAATGAATCATGTTAGAGTTGGCATATGTAGTCTTCTACTCGTGTCTCGATACGACCTGAACTTGATACGCAATATAAATGCTAACAATTTTTTATACGACTTACAAACTTGATATGAACAAAATATTAACGGGTTAAAGTTGAAAGATTTGACTCGTTTAATTAAATGAACCTCAACAATGCCATTGTTTGTTACAAAAGCTCGATCGATGATAAAGATAGTGCAAACTTTCATCTTTATTACCTCAAAGCTGTTTATTTGATTGCAAACTTTCATCTTTATTACCCCAGAACTGTTTATTTGCTGCAAACCCAATTTCTCATAATTATCTATAGAAATCTGGACAAAACTTAATTCATACTCAAACCTTTCTCATGGAAAAACAAAAATGAAAATAAAAACCCTATTAGCCTCAATGCCATCTATTTGAAACAAACCTACAAATTGATCTACAATTTGAAAAAAACCCTATTAGACATTTTTTTTTTTTCCCTAATTATCTCCATACAACTAAATTTCAACTCAACCATTATATGACCCAATATAGATCCCATAAATTCAACGACAAATTTGAAAATTAGTTATATGAAATGGGTTGAAGATAGATTTGTATCATTTCTCTTGTATTGGTCGCATTATCTAAAGAAAAATATTTGATTTTTATTTTTTGTTCATCTTTTGTCTATCTCCGTATAAAAAATGTACAAATTCATTATTAAGCTTGTGAGAAAAAAATAAATAAATAAATGGGTAACGGATCTGTTATCCAAATGAAGCAGTTGAGCTGGATCAAACCATAGCAACCGACAATATCTACTGTTTGATTAATGGACCAGTTGCAGGCGGTAGTTAAGGGTTTCACGGTCTCACCAAACTCACCAAAAGTCAAGGGTGATATCAGGTGATTAATAAAATAAAGCATTTTTATTTTTACTTTTTTACTTTTACTTTTGACTGTTTACCCAAGATTCTCTGCCCCCCTACCAACAGCATTTGCATCCTCCACGCGTCCACTAAGATTAGATGCTTTTGCTCCAACAACAAAACACATCTTTATCTTTAAATATTTAACACTCCTACTAATATTAACACTAAATTTAATTATTTAATTAATATTTTTATGCTGTAAAATTAAAAAAAAATAACAAGACAAGATAAATATATTACAAAATGTAAAATTAGTTCTGCAAAATTATGTATAATTTTTCTATATTATTGTTTGTTTTCTATATTACTTAATACTCTATTTTATAAACATGAAATCATAACGAGAGGTTAAGGAATATGAACAAGTTACATGAATCAAAAGGGTACATTAATATATTACATTAATGTTATAAAAATTCTAAAAAATAACGTAAATATATAAAATTTAAAGAAATAAAACTAAATATCCATCTATCAAATGCATGGATGAAGTCATAACATTTTAACAATATTAGAAAGAAAAAAAATTATTTTCTCATATTTCCCTTAGCTTTTACCAAACAAGAATAAACATTCAAAAAAAAAAAAAAAAAAACCACAAAAATATAAATTATATATATATAAGAGAAAGTAAAGGTGGGCAGATTTTCCTCTGCGTTATTATACGTCTTTCACTTTACAGAAAGTGGGACAAAGACATATAAAACGCAAGAAAAAGCAAGAATTAATCACGAACCACGATTTGCAACTTGTTGTCGTTATCATCGTGCGAGGATTGCGGCGGCGGCGGCAGTGATAGTGGTGGCGGAGGCGGTGGTGCTGGGGTGGGTGATCTTCGTCTTTGGAACTTGAAGATATAGAGCAGAGCGGAGACCATTAACAGAGCGACACCTGTGACGCCACACGCCACGCTCGCCACCAGCAGCACGTTCCGCTCGCGATCTTTGTGACCGTCGCGGCCGCGGCCGAATCCGACGTTGCCCCACCAAGACGTGTCGTCGGTGGAGTTCGAATTCATGGCCTTCGGCATTGCCACGTAGGAAGAGGCCGACGGTTCCCCGAAAAACGACTTCATCTCCGGCGGCGGCTTGGTATCTCCCGCCTGCGCCGAATTCTGGTACTCCAGACCGTGTTCCGACGGCCGGAGTTCGTGGGACTCCGATTCTCCGTTCATCGTGATGATCGAGATCAAGACCAAGATCACCGTTGCTATTCCTCTGAGACTCGGAGGAGACGCCATTTTCACTCCCTCTGTCTGGACTCTGCCTCTGTGGCTATCCTAAAAAGCCTTTGCATTATATAAAGCGAAGAACAAACGACGTCGTTCTAGTGCTGCGAGTACGCGGAATTAGTGGGGTAGCTGGAATGGGATTAAAGAGGTTTTGTCCGAATACGGAAACAGCGACACTTCATGTCGGAGATTATGCCTAAAAAAAGCACTAATCCGCACCGTTTGGTTCTTTGTCTTTTTTACAGCTAAAACTAAAACTCACAAACCCTAATCAATTCACAATTTTAGCAATAGGCCTTCAATGGTGGTTCACATGTGAAAGATATCTTTTGTCAAATCTAGCATTGTCTCTTTCTTATATTTTTTTTTTTTTTTTTTTTTTTTTTTTTTTTTTTTTTTTTTTTTAAGACGTTGTAATATAAATTAAATATTAAATATGGCCAAGCCATGGGCTTCATTTTTTTTTTTATATATATAATTTTTAAAATTTTTAAAATCAAATAATTTTTAAATAAATGGGTACAAGGGAAATTGTACCTATACATCGTCTGATTTAACCCAAAATTTAACGGTAAGAGTGACATTATAAATTTTTTAAAGTTGGATATACTGAATTGAGAGTTTTTGAACGTTAGGAAAGTAATTACAAAAGCGAAGAAAATTTAGGGAGACTAAGCGAAGTTTTTCTTAAATTAAATGATGAAATTATTCTATTCCTACTTAAACTTTTTGGATAAATGATAATTTAACATAAGAAAATTGATTTCATAACGATTTTGAAATATTTTTTTTTTTTGCACTTTTTTCAAATTTATAAATAAACAATTTAAAACACAAAATAATTTTTGACATGAAGTCACAAATAATTCTTTCTTACCTTTTTATATTATATTAAAAATACTCTTTAAAACCAAAATAAATAAAAAAAATTACTTTTCAAAATTATTATCAAATATATACATACATTTATTAGAATGCTTCTATTTTTTAAATAAGAAATGTGTTGGGGTTAGTCAAAAGAGACATAACTCCTTTTTGAACAATCATTGCCTTTGGCTTATCCTTTTTCTTTATTCAATTATGAGACAAAAATAAATAAATTATTGTATGTAATTTTCATATCCTTACTAATATTTATACATTAATTTAATTGTGTACCAATATGACTTAGATGTACTTAATATTATTATATATAGACCCCCCACCCACCCACCCCCATTTTGTTCTTATTTATCTCTCACCCTGAGCACTCTCGAGTAATTTTCAGACCAACGAGGATGTCTTTTCTAGAAACATAAGATTTTTCTTTTTTCTTTTTTGACTAAAGTAGATAGTACGGCTTCATAATTAAGCATATCTTTCTTTGTCCTTTTTTTTTTAATTTATTTATTTATATTTTTTTTCTGGTAAATCTTTTAGGTGAGACGTAATAAAGGATTCAAATCCGTCTACCAATAGCAGGCCTAGAATTTGAAAGGTAGGCTGAACAATGTAAACCAGACTAAGGCCCAACACAAGGCTAAGCCAACCCGAGAAGATGGGCCTCGGCCCATTTGTGTACTTTCACCGGGTTTGATAAAGAGAAATGTTATACACACTCCCAATTGTATACCTTTTTATGTGACAGTAGAAATTGATATTAAATTTTGAATGTAATGATAATTTTCACTGTCACATTAGAAAGTGCACTTATCATGACAATGTATTGGTTTCGGAGTAAAATATTGAAATGCATAATTCTTTCATCTTCTTTTATAACTTTCTTTGCTCAGTTTTTTTTTAAAAAATTATTATATAAGAAAAAGCAATATGTTGGTACAGTTTTCCGGTTTGGTGTCGTGTGAACCTTTGATTCGCCTTGTTCTTCTTGCTCTGCAAAATGATAAATAACTGGGTCTGGGGGATGCCAACAATCCCACTCCGATGCCTAAGTCAGTAGGCAATTCCATGAAGTATTCAGAGTACGTATAAAATATGAAAGGTTCAATCTGTTTAATACCTGGGAATAGCCGCATATTTATAAGGCCATAGGTGCGTTTTTGTTATTTAGGGGATCCTGGATTTCCCAGGATCGCCGTAATTTACTCCTCGAGACTCTCGGGATCAACGGTCTTCTCTCCGGAATCTTCGGGATCCGTGATCTCTAATTATCCGAAGGTTCGGATCTTCTGGAAGCATTACCTAATTAGGGAGATAACGCTCTATAGATTCCGGGCCTTCTAGAATCCAAGATTGCTGCAAATTTCAGCTGTAGTTTGGCACCCGACCGGGCTTTCTTGGGTCGGTCGAACCAAATGGACCCGGAGTTCAATTCAGGGCTCACTCGGGCTATGGGTAATAATAACTTCTCCAACACAGTAATTTTTTCTTATTTTGTTGTGACTTTAAAAATAACATTAAAATATTTTTTGGTCGGTAATATATATATATATATATTCAGTATGATTGGAAACCATTCAATTTTGCTTAACAATGTAAAATAATGTCACCAATAATTTTATTTTTTTAAAAATATAAAAGAAAAAGAAAAAAGAAAAATGCATTACAAAAAAACCTACTGACAGGGAGGGGGTGGAAGGGAAGCTTTTTTTCTTTTTTCTTTTTCTTAAAGGACACATGTTACTTTCATGGCTATGAATTAAAGTTTGTGTATCTAACGGTATATATAAAATCAATATTAACACATTTTAAAAAAAATTAAAATTATATATATAATCAAATGCATCAACTTTAAATCCTAACTATGAAAAATCATGATACTAGCTAGTTCGAAATGGGGAGTACTCTTGTCCGGAGGGGGTAAGGAGACCATTGTTATAAAGAGATTGCAACATGGGAAGCAGGAGCAAGGGGGGGGTGGTGAGAGTGTTACGCCACAATTCCTCTTAACTCCACAATAAGGAAATGGTCTTTAACTATGTATCCTTTATGAGCCTTAAGATATTTTTACGGCATATCTAATTTAAATGAGGGAAAAATTATATTTAGTTCTTAGGTTTTTATCTTATTTGAATTTAGTCATTGAGTTTCTAATTTCTAATTTTAAGAATATGGTCCTTAAGTTTTGCATAAATTTTAAATAGGTCCCTCTGTCACTTTTTTTCTCAAGATTACTAATAGTTTGTCATATTTCATGTGCGTCTCAATTGACACATCAGCGTCTATATCAGTATCTAATATCAATGTCACATCATTAAGCGCTAAGTCATCCATAGAAAAAGAAAAATGAAAAATGAAGACCCAACTCTAGAAATAAAAACCATCTTCTTCGTCATTTTAATCTTCTAAATTTGTAATATTTGATGGAAACCCGTTACATTTGATGCTGACATGGACAACGGCATTCTATTGGGTGCTGATATGAACCCTAAAGTATCAGATAAATTGAAAACCAAAGGATTAAATCCAAATCAGATAATAAGGACTAAATATGATTTTTTTTTTTTCCTTTTAAATTAAAATTCTCAACAGTGCAATGGAGTTGGAAATAATTATAGAAATTATTATAGCACATGAACGTACGCAAAGGATGATGAAGATCACGACGTGCTTCTGTTCCAGGCCATGCGTTCATGAAGTTTAAGCATGATTTTTAATTGTGGACCTGCACGTTCTTGGAAACGTGAAATGCTCAAAGACACAATAAAAGCACCCACAGCATAATCATACACAACACAATTGAACCTCGTCAAGCACTCGTGGCAATTGCATAGTCAATCATTAGTCTTACTGTATTTTTCAAGCTTAATATCAATGTCATTCTATTTCTAAAATTATTGTGATTACATTCTAATTTCCATTTTCTTTTCTTTTTATAAGTAAAACGAGGGAGGCAACACGAGGACTTACCAGGAGGTCACCTATTTTTTTGAGTAATTTTTTGAGAAGCAATTATCTACCCAACATATATGATAGACAATGACTATCTATTCCATCACCAACTACATGACCTATTATATAACAACTACAAAGCAATCAGAGGGTTGCTGCCATCTAATCACTAAACATCATACCATGGCTAAAATTTGTTCAACACCAATAAAAAAGCAAGATATAGAATTTCATTTGACAATTGTCTTACAAACAGAGATGAAACCACTAATAGTAACATGATCAATTAATTAAACACTATTTTCTCCTTCGATTTTCAAAGATTTTCATTTGGCAGCGATGAATATATTCTTTTTGGACTTCAGACAAGCCGCTTGTATTCATCAGCATAATTGTGTCCTCTCTTGCTTGTTCCGCTCTAAGCTTTTCTTGCTTAAATCGAAGTCTCTCTTGCTCTTGCTCTTGAACAGATGTTTTCCCAATAAGTTCTATTTTCCTCTCTTCATTTATCTCACTTAGTATCCCTGAAACATCCACACCCGCACTATCTTTGCTCTTTTGTTTATTCAATCGTTCATTTTCAACCTTCCTGCCAAGTGTTCTTTCCGAATCTACAAAGTCATTGGTGAAGAAATCATTTTCCCCTATATTTATCCAACATGGAGTAAAAGGAGAAGATGTCATTGCAAAGAGTCTTTTTCTCGATTTTACCTTGCCATTAATCCATTTTGGTTGGGACCTCAACACATTCCAACAATGCTGAAACTGAAATGAAGTTTTCTGAAATTCGTGAAACATAAGTTTCGCCTTAGCAATCTGCAAAAATAAGAAATAGAAAATAATTAGACCCCTATCACTACTGGTAGATTGATGCATTGACACAACATTCAATAGAATTTATACCTTGTCTTCCTCATTCACACCACTTTGATGCATTGCTTCAATCTGAGCCATATATCCACAAAAAAGTTTTGTGCTCTTTTTAATTAGTGACCATCGATTCAATAGAGATAGCTGCGTACGTTTAGAAATGAAAGTCTTATTCTTGTGGAAGTACTCCCAAATTGTTCTCCAATATATCTTGTGTTTTTGCTCATTTCCTTGCATTGAATCCATATTAGTATTTAGCCACGCCAATACAAGGAGATTATCTTCTTCTATGGTGAAGTTACTACCCCGTTGTCTCTTAGAACTAGATTCTATTTCAACTTGGGATGGAGACATTTGACCCATTAGATTTGGAGATCCCATCAATTCATTATCAAAGTGAGACCCCTCATGTAATCTATTGGTGAAGTATGCGTCTCCTTCAATTTGCGAGTCCGTTAATAGCCTACAAAACAAGTTCAATTTGGAAAATCAGGTCTAAATTAAGGATCATGTTTTTCATTCTAAAACGACATGGATGGAAACGTTAATCCATCATATACAATAAATCCAATATATTGCAGGTCTAAAACAGCGTGAATAGAAACATAGACAGGTCTAAATAACTTGAACAAATTGAAGCAAGTAATGCACTCCATTGTCTTTTGCAATAAATGGTAAAATTAATAGCATCACTCCAATCCTTTTCCACAAACAGAGTGGAGAAATGCTGTAATATGGTGGGATATTAGCATCATCAAAGAATGACGAAAGAGGCTTTAGAAGGTAAAAGTTGAATATTTATTCCTCATGATCTTCTCCTTTTATCGGTAAGTAGGAGCAAGCTGTCTTTGATTTGATTTATAATATTATACATGGCAAAGAATTATTTGATTTGTCTATCCATCAGTTCTTTGAGGAGAAATATCCCCCACCATATCAGGTTGAATTCCAAGAATCACAAAGACTTATATGCCCAACTTTGAAACAGAAAAAGATCCAACACCTATTGACCCTGTTGTGAGATCGGTGATCCACCTTTGGATTCTAGGCACATTCTACAGTGCCCAAGGATGTTACTATGCCAAAGAAGAATCACAATGAGTAAGAGGTGCCCACTAAAAGCAAAAGAGGAAAGCTAAAAAGAGATAATTATCTGCAAGAGAAGGAAAGAAGAGACACAATCTTCTTTTCTCCAACTAATCGTATCTCAAAAGGTACCAATCATGAAAAATGAACAAACAAAACATTACAAGTTAAATGACACAGGTATCTGAGCTCACCTTTTCTTCTTGACCGACATTTCAGAGAAACAAACACAAAAAACCCATCAATACCATTACAGAGCATCAATAATTTTTCCCAAACTACTCCCTCATTACAGTGAAAACCTTCTAGTGTTTGAGTAAATGACTTGAAAGAAACGTTAATTATGCCATGCAATGAATATATAAGAGAGGCATGAGATTAATGTGGTATGCTAAAATGATGAAAAAGAGGCAATCAAAACAATCGGTATAATCCAATTATTTATTTTTTTGATAAGTAATCGGTACAATCCAATTATATTACATCTTCCTACTAATAATTTTAAAGCCTCATATGTATAAATAAACCCTAAAGTACAATTATGCAGATGAGGAAAAAAAATAGCCTTTGCCTAGTGACTTCCTTAATAAAGTAACACTCCACAAATTCAAAGTTAATTATATTCCCAAATAAGGGAACAGAAATAATGATCTTTACAAAGCATCGATACCCATTTGGAGCAACCATCAAAAACCCACCAAACCCCTCAAAAACCCCATTTGACCACCAAAAAACCCTTCTAAAATGACACCAAATCGACCACCAAATCCCCTATACTCCTGGACAAATCCATAGAAATTTCAAGAAAAAGAATGAGAGATATGGGTCCTGAGAGACTCGGATGAACTCACCTTGAAGATTGTGCGCTCGTTTTGCTCGTAGAGTGCTCCTTCGTGAGGGAGAAAGAGCTGCAAAGAGGAGGCTTTGGAGAGGAGCAATTCTTCATGAGAGAGAGAGAGAGAGATCATTTAATTTTTTTTTTTAAAAAAAAAATGAAGATGCTACAGTAGTTCTTTCTAAAGAACTACTGTAGCATTGTGTTGGTATGAAGAGTTGGAAGAGGGCCTTCTCAAAAGAGGTTTTTGAGTCTTAATAGTTAAATTGTCTTCTAAATACTCTTTTGGAGATGCCATTACTTCCATCAGCAAGATTCAAATTATTGTTAGTTTAGACTAGTTCAAGGCAACTACCTGAGTTGCATACGATGAGCTTTCAGCAATGAACTTGAGAAACTCTTGCTTCTTTTTATCAAAATCGAACTTTGCAGCCTGCAATAATGCTTGTTCTCTATTCATATCTTCCAGCATCTTTTCTTTTTTCCATTTCATCTCCTTGACCCGCCTCTCAGCTTCAATGCAGTTGTCACGTAGAGTTGATGTCACCGAGGGCTTTGGGAATTTCACATCTACATCTTCCCTAACATCAGACAGATTCCAAAACTAAGATGTAGCAGCAAACGAAATCCCAACTGATTAACCAATGACATTCACATCCATAAGGTTCAAAATTTTTATCTTTTAATTTACAAACGTTTATGACAACTTACCAGTAAAAAGAATTAAATTACAAATTTTTTATCCGTAATTTATAAAATATCACAAACCCTAGTAAGCTATGAAGTTCAAACATGTTAAATATTGCTAAAGCCCTAATATTATAAAGTATAACAAGAATTCTTCTTCTAAATGTGTCAAATCAACTTACATAGGAGGAGTTTTTTACAAAGTATTAATATTTTTATCCTAAAAAGCCACCATACTAACATATTAATAAACAAATAACATCATTGATCCAGATTTTAGGACTTCACAATTCATAGACCAGTGGCTGAACAAGAAGCATGAAAACCACAATGTTTTTAGCAATCATGATTCGACTTTTGGAACACCAGATAGAAATGAAAGAAAGTCTATAAGTCAAGCAGCTGACCCGGCAATTTAACTAATTTCACTGAAATTCCACCCAGTTAAAGCGAAGAACCTTATTTATAAAGCCAATTGCATTACAAAAATACAGCAAACATCATAGTAAGTACACCATTAAGTATTGAAGGGAGAGTGAAACAATGGAATAAATGGTAATAAATGTGCATTTCATTTGTGATAGCAGAGCTTCTCACCGATTCCCAAGGGAAAAAACACCAGTACTCTTAATCATCCCTCCATCTAAAGAAAGGGCTCCATCACTTATACAAGGAAGAGCAAGTAACATTTCTGCCCTTGTTCTATATACTTGCAGACGAGAGAAGAGATTATAAAATAGAGTCTCCCTGAGGCCGTGCCCGCTAGCTGTGAGGCAAAATAAGTTTGTGTTGTCCATGTTGATCATATTCACAGCAAACCCAAGAAACCCAGATGGACACTCCCCATTAGGTAATCTTGGCTTTATAAGATCAAGCCTTCTTTGTGGGTCACCAGCAACAAACCCACCCACATATGGCCTGTGAAAGGGGGAAAAAGATTTTAAAAAGTTTAACAAACTACAAGTCCAGATTGTCATAAAAAATAAAAACATATGAGACTCGTGCATTAAGTTTTCAAGACAAATAACGAGAAATCGGCCATCCAAAGCCCTCCCAATGGAAGCCCCAAGCCTGTGAAGACCAGAACTCTTATTTATGCAGCCTTCATTGTCATATGTTTCTAGAGCTTTAACACCTTCATATGTCTTACAGACAATCGCCAGCATGGTCTCCACTCCTAAGTACTCTGCAAAAAGCCTGCAATCCAAATAAGTAAAATGGCCATTATTTCAAGCATAGCATAGGACCGTTAATAGTCAATTGTCACAGTGTCCCTCAATTAAGACACCCCATCCCCGACCAGGTAAGCAAACAAGCCATCTCATTCATTTGAACCTCATAATCAATAAGTCATTTCTTGCAATATTTTATAGCACCTAAATTCACACTATCCCATTCTAAAGCACCCACAAATCCCCAGCAACAAAGCTTCAATGATGAAGCTAATAAACGATTGTCATCTATTTTGAATGAAAATAGAACCATAAATAATCAAATGTGGCTCATGATGAGATCATGACTATGCAGAATACCAGAAACTGAGAAAGACTCACAGAAAATGAAATGCAAAGTCAAACAGACCTGCTAAGATTATCATCATCTACTTTTCCAAGTGTAGCAACAATACCCAGCACATCCTTGGTCAATGGAAGATGGGAAGCCTGAGTACCATGTGGCGTTTTCAATTGAAACAAAATGCCCGCAGCAGATTTTTCATGATGTAGAATCTGTTCAGTTGTTTGCTCCTCAGGCTGAAGTTGGGAGTTGTTCTCATGTTCAATCTTAGGAGTGCTTGAGGTATGATACTTGACTAAATTAAATAAGGAAACTTGTAAGAGAATAAACTATGAAACAGAGTAAAAGACTTAAAACATTTGAAAACGTTAAACTTAAATTAATTGGTATCCAAGGTGAACTACATTGACCTTAATTCAAACACTTTTAAGTGCTTCATTTTGAGTTTATAACTTCCATAAACTTATTGAGAAAATTTCCCATCTAGGTAAATCTATATACAATGATGTCAAGAATGAGAGATGATTGCCCAAGTATATTCTTTGACAACCAAATATTAAACCTGTGAGACTGCTCAATCTAATAATTGGGGTGCAATATCTAACCAAAAGCTAGATATCTTACAACGTGATAATTATAATCATATCCTTGATAAGCAGAATCTCATCTGTAGTCCACAAAAACTCATCATTTGCCAATTTCACCTGGATTCAATCAATTGTTTAAGATCGATTTGCTCATCGACTGTGAATCTATTGCAAATAAGAAAACGACTATACCTTGAAAATCAAGAATGGAATCATCTAACTTGTTATTTTGAGTCTTCAAAAATTTTATGTTTTCCTCATGCTCTTTTATTTTCACCCCTAGCATATGTAGATCACCTTGAAGTTTCTGCACAGATTAGGTATTGTGAAGTTAGTTTGGTAAACTTAACAGAAAATGGATTATTTCCTTGATAGATTACCACTGAAAGTAAACTATTAAAAGTGACATAAACAAATGAAATTTTTATTCTTTTTTTAATAGGTGAATAAACACTCATGCTGCCATGCATCCGCACGGATTGAACTTGTGGCCTCACCCTCCATCTAGTCCAAGGATCATTAGCAAAATATACACCATGAACTAAGAAACAGATTGAAAATTTTGCATCTTTGTCATGACTCATTACCTTGATAAGAATGAAAGATCCATTATTATTATTGACAAACACTGAAAACCACCATGTTAAAGCAACTCTACAATAATAGTCACCACCTTGGAATGGTATATGATGGTTTCTGCATGCGCAGATCCTCCATTTTGCATTTCATCTCTCACAACTATACTGGTCTCATTCTGATCAACTTGCATCAGTGTTGATGAATCTTTGAAAGATATTGGCTTTTGAATTGCAAGCTGAAAAGAGAGGGGGAAACCATCAAGTATTTGAAGAAACTCTTTGAAAGCGTAAACACTAAAGATGGGAACAGCCTGCATGAGCACAGCTTTGTCCTCTCATTTTTTACTCTTCCACTATGTGGTGTTTGACACATGTAGAAAAGATAAATAAATAAATATAATTTACCAAAAAAAAAAAATGTATTATGCAAAAGAGTGAATAGTTCTAGGTTATTAGAGTTTTATTTATTTACCTCGACGCTAATCATGCATATATGCGTTAAAAAATTATTCTCTCAATCAAGGAAACTCATGTTGCCTTCAAGGAACATCCAATTCATTGGCCTAGTACATGCAGAGCTTCTACCCATAATTCTATGGAATTTTAAGGCATCTGAAGGAAAGACCAGACTTTAAGATATCCATTTCACTGGCCTCCATGAATCACTGATCAGAAATTGGTATCAGCAAAAGTATATAAAATCTGACACAACTTGCTCAGTAATAAGCTTTTGGCTCTATATAACTAGTTTAATAGTCTCTGTCACTGGAAGGTCAAAATTTAGACTTTCACAAAAGTGGTGAAAATATTGAACTTCACCGGAATTGCAACTTGCACAACATAAAAATGCACGGAACCTTTTCATTATAGGAACATTTCAAGCAGAAAGGGGGTAGGAGATATACAAATGTAGACACGTACTTGACTTTAGAGCCCTTCATCCTATTCCTTGAATGAAAATTTACTACCCAAATCATCTCACTAAATAAGTTCCTACAAATAAGGGAACAAACTTGACATTACATCAATAGGATATTAACTTTCCATCATAAACTCAGGTATTCCTTGTTTACCAATTAAATGTGGTTTCCTATCATGATCTTGGGGGTAAATCATTTGCAATTTTCCAATGACAATTTATTTAATCATTAAAATAAAAAAAATAAAAAAAAAAGGTTTTCTGGTGACATTTTACATTGGAATGTCACTTTATCAAATTAGTGCATGATTGGGAGGTGGAGTTGATTTCTTCGTTCTTCACTCTTGGAGGAAGATGGTGAGGATAAAATATGTTAGATCTTTTCCAAAAAGGCGGACGTTTGAGCTAAGATTTTTTTATCGTGCACTTAGTCCCCCTCTGCTGGCTCTTCCTTTCTTTGGAAGAGCATTAGGAGAAATAAGCCTCCTTCGAGTGTGGAATTCTTTGTATGGACAACAACTTTTTAACTTTAAATAATTTGAGAAAGAGGCACATTGTAGTGATGGAACGGTGTTGTATGTGTAAGAAGAGCGGGAAAACCACTGATCATCTTTTGTTCCATTGCGAAATGACTAGAGTCTTGTGGGTATCAATTTTTCGTCTTTTTAGGATAGAATGGGTCATGCCCCAACGGTGGTAGAGCCGTTGGCTCATTAGAGAGGTCAATTGGAAGTCACTGCAATTTAGAAGTTTGGAGGATGGTTCCTTTTTGTTTAGTCTGGTGTATTTGGGAGAAACGCAATACTAGAAACTTTTTAATATTTTGAGAGGACGGTGATTGAGTTAAAAGTCAATATGTTCAAATCTCTTTATGTTTAGATAGATGCTTACAACAGTTCTCACTTTTCTAATTTTCTAGAATTTCTAGATTTGTCTTCTTCTTCTTCTCCCAAATTAGGTGTGGTGTTTTTTTCTCTTGTATACTTGGGTTGCGTCCATCTGCGCTTTTTATAACATTGAATTATTTAACAAGAGAAAAAAAAAAAGAAAAAAAAAAGAGGGGGAAGTTTCCTAGTTTAAAATTAACCAGCAATAGCTTCCAACTTTTAATGCCTTCCTACTGTCCTACACCACAGAATAGCTTCGAACTATTCCCCAACCTCTCTCTAGCAAATTACACAATGTGCTTGCCTGCTGGCACAAAATACTGAGAAACCATTTCAACCCATTAGGCCATTACAAGAGCTTCAAAAACAAACAGCCAGAAGGAAATACCCACGTCCAAATTGATATTTCTGTAATAAATTCATCTAACCCAATTCAGGCACAAACTGCTGCTACAAGGAAATAAATAGTTTCATTGTATATATTTTTACAAAAACAGTACTTGTCAATTCTTTCTCTTCAATATAGCCAATACAGTATCACCACATACTCACAGACTGCTTAAAGCCTACATAGTTTAAGAGTCTTACCCACTCTTACAAAGCTCTCTCCAGAACTGCTAATATCAGTACCATTACAAACCTAAGCTTCGATTTCAAATGAGTTCACTTTATGAGCATTTCAAAACTACCCAGAACAAAATAGTCCAAAAAAAAAAAAATCAAGAAAAACAGAAGACTTGAGAGGCCAGAAACTATAATTGAAGCTCCTTCTTCGCTTTTACTGGAAATTAAAGCTTTAAACAACTATAAAGAAGAAAACAGAGGCATGCATTAGAAACCCTAATGGTCTGTTTGGTTGCTGAGAAGTGTGGGAAACGAAAAAAGAAAACTTTGGTATTGTTAGCAGCAAATACAGACACTGGTTACGGGATTTCAAGTTCTTTCCTTCTATCATTTTCTCATATTTTCTCAGCAACCAAACAGAGTGAGAAACATTAAAATTGTGTAGAAGGGACTAACCTGGTGGTTACTTGGTTCAAACATTGTTCAGTTTGACTCCCCTCTCTCTCTCTCTCTCTTAATTTTGCTTGTATTTAGGAAGGAATCTCCTCTGTTTTTCAGAAATATCACTGACCTCCCTTGTAGTTGGTTGAAATATATCATTAGGCTTAAAATTATGAGAAAAATATAAAATTAGTACACGTTAAATACACCTGTGAGCCTGTAAGTGGAGGTACAAAAAGTGACAAAAACAATTATCTATTTGGTTGTTAAATCCGAATATTTTTTAAATTTAATATTCGTATTATGAAATTTGATTTTACGAGAAAAAATTTTAAAATATTAAATAAAATATAATTTTTTTTAAAAAAAATAGAATAATATTCGAAACAAACATCAGCTTTTGAGAAATGGAAGTGTCCTTTTTAGTATTTTTTAAAGTTGACACGGCATCCTATTTTTAATAAAAAAAATTAATTTGATTTTTTTCTTATTTTTATTAAAAAATATAATGTGTCATGTTAGTATAAAAGCACACTAAAAGAAACTCTAACATTCATCAAAACTTTTTGAAATAAAAATGCTAGAGATTTTTCTGGAGTTTTTCTATGCTGACATAATATCCTAATTTTAATAAAAAAAAAATTACAACTTAATTTTTTTTTTTTTTATTAAAAAATATAAAATATCATGTCCACATAAAATGCCATAAAAAAAAAAAAAACATGAGAAGAAGCTCAATCATTCATCTCAAAATATAAATACGCTTTTAGATGTGCCTTTCGTTTGAAAGTTTGAAGGAATTTGCCAATGTGGGTGTCGGTGTCACTACCAAACACTTGTCTTTGTGATAAATAACAAAACAAAAAATTAAAAAAAAAATTAAAAAAAAAAAAAAAAGGCAAAAAGCAAAAAAGCAAAACAAAAAGAAAACTCCTTTTCTTTTGCATCCAGGGGTGGCCACCCCAAAGGTTGCTGCCGAACCGACAATCACTTTTTTTTAAAAAAAAAATATATATATAATTTTTTAAATTTTATTTTATTTATATTTTTAATAAATTTGTATTTTTGTATTATGATCAACGCGTTATTTTATTAGCACTGACATGATGCCTAACGGAAATTGTTAAAATTTTTAAAAGAATTTGATTCAAAAAAGCTATTTGTAAATTAAGCCAACCACATAAATCTCTAAATTAATTTTGATACTAGATGGAGGGATTTGTAATTTAAGCTAATCACAGGGACCAATTGTGTAATTTTTTTTTTTTTAAAAAAAAAAAACGTTAAACAATGAATATATATTGTCATATTGATAATCTCCAACTCTCTATTTATGCAAAAAGTTTACATCCTAACTTTAGTAAACTTTAGTGTCGCCATTAATAGTCAAACTTCAGACTCTAGTGTTGAGATCCTAAGATTTCCTCAGACCTGAAGTTTCTGCACCGGACTCGATCGATTGGTTGAATTTTGCTGTGTTTTTGAATGCATGGAACTTGAGTTCCCATGAAGTAGCACAGCCAGATGGAAATGGAAATGGACATGGACATATATAGCTAGGCCTGGTACTTGGCACATTGTGGATTCTCTGCTGGAGAAGTACATTTCAGACAATGGCGGAGCCAAGAATTTGTCTTAGTAGGAGCGGAATTAAAATAATAAAATATAATGATAAATAATTTTTTTGTTCTTTTTATATATTATATTTTTATTATAATATATAAAAGTATGGTAATTACAATTCAAAATATAAATTATAATATAATATATGTATCACAAAAAATGTATCGATCAAACTTCATAAATATATGCCAAATTGATATATCAGTTAACATGTAGGCACTAATACAAAAAAACAAAAAACAAAAAATATAATGTGTCTAAGATTGCATCCTACACGTCCTTAGAGAAACAAAATCATCAAGTATCAAATCTGAATTGAAGCTTTCAGAAATTTCCTTTTTAATGTATACTTTTCACACTAAACAACTACTGGCCTAATGGCACATACTCTAATGATATTATAATAAAATTATTACCATATTCCGATAGCTATTAATCTAACAAATCAACAAACAATGTCTTAATAAAAAGAACAAACAATAACCAATAACGTACATGAGAGTGACGAAAATTCTACTGAAACTTGTCACTTGGCCAGTTGGCCCACTCCCAAAATATAAAGAAAACCTTATAAAAAAATAAAAATTGATAATGTTGGTCTTATCAGAATAATAAATAAAAAAACTATAATAAAAAATAAGAGTCAATAAAATTATTTATAATCACATTGATGTCAAAAGAATAAATAAATAAACTGAATTCAACTATGGAAGTTTGAACAAAAATAAAAGTTATAATTTATTAAGTAATAAAGATGAAAGATTTTTGCAAATTGCAATAACGGTAAGTAATAAAGAAAAGCAAAACAAAGAAAATTAACTTAAAAAGAAAAAAAAGAAAAAAAAAATGTGATTGTGACTCACGTTGACAAGTCACGTTGCAACTTGCAATGACTGAAATTCTGAAAAGTATCTAAAAAAAAATTATGAAAAGCAAGACAAAGACAACCTGTCAGTCACAGATTTTCATCCTTATCCTGAAAACTAAAAAGCAAATGAAGAAAGACAACAACTCAACAACCATTGTCTTACACAGTCACACTCTCAGCTCAGTAATAAAAAAAAAAAAAAAAAAAAAAAAAAAAAAAAAAAAAAAAAAGTAAAAGGCTTACGGTGCGAGAGATTGTCGAGGAAGATGCGGATATGCCGGAGGCCAAAGAAAAAGATTTGTGTTTTTTTAAAAGATTTGTATTCTTGGCTTTTGATAGTTGGTTTTTTCTATGTAGGAGTTCTAAAGTTTCCTAAGATTGAGAGATAAATGTAATTTCTTTTTTTTGATAAAATTTTCTTTGACAGTTGGTTTTTCCATTTAAATTTTTTTTTCTTCTATTATCAGCAAGGGGGTGGGCATCAACATCAGCATTTTTTTTCTTCTTTTTAATGTAATTTTTTTTTTCCAGATATTTGTAATTTTTTTTTCCAGACATTTAGGGGGCGGGCGCCCCTGCTCGCCCGCCTTTGTCTCCGCCACTGATTTCAGAGAAGGTCGGATCAATGGATCCCCAAATCTGCTCTCCTTGCGGAGATCTTCCAATTTTGGTGCGACTGGTTACGGAGCCATTGGCTTAATTGGCACGCCCTTGTACAGTTGTACTCCAGTCTTCTGTCCGGTCATCTCTTCCATCTGGGACTGGGAAGAAGAAAAAGAAACAGCGGATATATAGCTCAAGTCTGAAGTTTGACTATTAATGGCGACACTAAAGTTTCGTTGTTCGACTCTGACCAATTAACAGCGGATAGCTCAGTTTCATCCAGCTCGTAAGGGCCGAAACCACAGTAAGCATTAGGGGCAGTAGTCTCAAATATTAAAAAAATTAAAAAAAATTAAGGGATAATTGTATTATTAGTCTTTAAAGTTGGCTTAAATTACAAATTATTCTTTGTAAAAATTCATGGAGGGTCCTTGTAGTAAACTAAAATTATAAATCAGTCCCTGAACATGTTTTCCATACATCAAGTTAGTTAGTTAACCATGTCACACCCAATAAGAAGCCAACGCGTGTCTATTACAATAAAAAATATAAAATCTAATCAAAATATAAATAAATAAAACGAAAATATTTATTTAAAAAAATTTAAAAATAAAAGAAAATACTGAAGGGGTGGCTGCCCACTGATAGCCACCCCTAAATGCCTTTGGGGGTGGGCGGGCCGCCCAACCAGCAGCCACCCTTTCAGTAATTTTTTAAATATATATATATATAATTATTTATTTATTTATTATTTTTTTCTATTGTAATTGACACGTCTTCATTTCCTATTAGGTGTGACGTGGCTGAGTAACGGAATCTGTTAACTTGGTGGATGAAATACGTGTTCAGAAACTGATTTGTAATTATAGTTTACTCACAATGACCCTCCATTAACTTTTTGAACCACATTGAGTGATTTGTAATTTAGGTCAATACCAGGAGACCAATGGTGCAATTATCTATTTTTTAAAATGCCTTAAAAATTATATTTTTTTTTTATGGAATAATCTATTTAAAATTAATTTTTTTACCCCCTTAAATTTTTTTTTTCTTTTAGAATAATTTAAACGAAATTAGAGACCAAGAATTTGATAGAATAATAATTTAAACAAAATTGGAGACCAAGATAACTATAATTCCAACCAAAAGATTCACAGACAAATCTATAACCACTACTTTGAGTTTGTAACTTTATAATATGAAAAGACAATCCCTCAAAATCCATAAATCCATTGCTCATCAAATAAAAATTCAGTCCAGGACTATTTTTCACATAAATTCTTCATTGGGATTGAAACCAAATCTTAAACAAAATTCAAATATAAATAATAAAGGCACACACATCACATTCATAACAATTTGTATACAGAAAATCAATAATCATAGTGCATTTATAGGGCATATGCTTTTTCAAATTAGCCACAACTCATAAACAATAAAATGCTAGACACTTGGCAAAAAACAATGAACCATATATCCAACCAACAGTTATAACACCCAACAACCATTGAACATATATAGTCGATAGTCAAACACTCTAAATAATAAACAATTTGTACTCATCCTTATAACTCTATGCAAGCCTCCTGCTTGCTACATTTTACAGTACTTCCACCAATAAGTGAATGATAATATGATTGAAATAACTTACCATAACTTGAGCCCTTTAGCACTGTAATTTTTGTCTATCTTTATCTCTTGTCATCCTGTATACACTTAAAAAGACAGTAAGATAGAAACCAGAAAATTAAATAGCAAATTAGTGTTTTGGGATGGATTTCTCTATGACAAAAATGATTTCCACAAACTCCGTGCGCGGCTAACTCATCCATAGGGTGTTGATGTGCCTTTTTCTAAGTAATGATGGTGTACTCATGTTTTTCTTTGGAAATTTTATGCATATGAATGATGGTTATTTAACATTGATATTTATGTTTTAATTTTTATATTCAATTTTGATAAAACTCTAATCTTGTCTTAGAAATTTGTTAATCTTTATTGAACTTAGCATTTGTATTTATATGATTATATGGATGATGGTTTTACAACGGTTTTAATAGACACAAATCAATAGAGTTTGATAGGTCATGCCTAGATGATGAATTGTTCTACATCATATTTAATTTAATTTAGGTAAACAATTAATGCATTGCCGAAAGACGAGAAACGAGTTATACTTATCCATTAATTGCGTATATGCTAATTAAGCGATTTTATAATATATACTTAAGGAAGACAGATCGAATTGCATCTTGGTAGTTAGGTGGACGATCATTACCTATCGAAGATAGGTTATTCTTATTTTTTACTATAGTGTTTTTTTGGCGAGATTGTTGGGTGCTTGACAAACATTCATGAGTCATATCATTTATGTAAGTGGAATTCTCATGTTAACTACGATTTACTATTATTACGAGGTTAGTAGTGAAGTCAATTCCATATATCTTCCTCATCTTGTCCTACTTTTACCTTTACGTTTTTATTTAGTTTCAATTGCAAAAGAAAATCAAAATCAAAATCTTTTCTGAATTAGATTATAATTAATCTTGATAATTTAACAACTAAAACTTGTAGTACTTAAGGTTCGACACTCTTACATAGACTTATTCTACAAAGATTTATGCTAGTGCAAGTGGTAATTTTATTATTAATATATACATATACTCAAATCCTCAAATCAACTCCTATTAAAATTGATCCTATGATCCTATCATGATCATTCGAACTAATGCACAAGGATCGATTTTATTCACAAGGATCGTTCGAATGGTCTTATCATAATCGATCAAACTAATGCAAAATGATTGATCGGATGTTTGTATTATGATTGACCATTATAATGTACGAGGATAATAAAAATGGTTAAATACTTTATTGATATCTGAGTTTTCAGTTTTTTTTTTTAAAAAAAAAAAATTAGTGCTTGAGTTTTCATTTGTTTCATAGATGGTACTTGAATTTAGGGGTAAAAACCATTTTGATACTTCTGTTACATTTTCCGTCCAAATATCAATGATCTAGCGGTTGACACGTGGCACTATATAAAAAAAAAATTAAAAATAAAACATAAAAATCTTTAAAAATTAATTAAAAATAATAATAATACTTAACCTTTTTTTTCTTTTTCTTTTTTTGAAAAGTTTGGGGCTTGGGGGGCCATGGACCTCCCAAGTCTTCACCTAGCTACGCCCTTGTCCATTAGTACATCTCATCATGCAAGTTTTAGGACTGCTAATATTTGTATGAATGTTTCATCACTATAAAAATGAATTGAAGTTATTATTTTTTTGGATTCGTAGAACTCGTTTTATCTGCTAATATGATGCAATTATGCAAGTAAAGATTTAGATTTTTTTTTTTCCTTCCAACCAAAAAAGTTGTGGTAGAGGTTGAGAAGTTGTGAATTTATCATCATTGTTTGACAATAGGAAAAAGGAAGTCATTGACTATGGAGAAAGAAAGGAAGGACAAAGATTTCCAAAACATCGAAACTTTCTTAGTTAGCACATTTATAAAATAATAATAATAATAAATTACAATTTTTTCCCATAAATTTACATTCAAAATCCCTCAACTTTAAAATGTTATCATAAATTTTCACTTAACCCACTAGATTATAATTTTCTATTAAATTCAACGAAAATTTTAAAAAATGACATTAATACTTTTGCATTATATATATATTTAAAAAAAAAATTGAAGATTATAATTGTATTTTTTTTACTGAAATGATAGGAGTGTAATGGACATTTTATTTATTTTCCGTCGAATTTAACAAAAAATTATAACGAGAGCTAAAGTGCTAAGTAGTTTGGATGGTTAATGGTAACTTTTTAAAATTTGGAGGAATATTACAATTTGAGTGTAAGTTTGAAGGGGGTAAGTATAGTTAAAAATAATAATAATAATAATAATAATAATAATAATAATAATAATAATAATAATAATAATAATAATAATGCTACTCATCACACAAATTTTACACTAGTTGACGTGACTTATTTTAAGGGCTTCTATGTCAGTTACTTAAAAAAAAAAAAAAAATATTTGAAAATATGTCATGTTAGTCGATGTGAAATATGTACGAAGCGTAGTAATGCACTTTCCCCATTTTTTTTTCTTCATATGTTTTTTCCTTCTTTTTTTTTTTTTTTTTTTTTTTTTTTTAGAAAAGTATACATACCTCCTCAAATTACCACCCAATTGTCAATGTCCCTCAAACTACCAGTTGTGGCAATGTCCCTCCTAAACTACCAAAAAATATTAATGTTCCACCAATGACAAAAGTACACTTCATAAAATTATAAAAAATTCTTAAAACTATAAAAAATAAACTTAAAAGTTAAAAATAAACAAATAATAATAATAATAATAATAATAATAATAATAACGGGTTTTAAATTTTAAAATTTTTTGTTTTTTTAATAAATTTCAATTATTTTTCTAAAAAATATTCATTTTTTTTTTCAATTTATAAGGACATTTTTGTCCTATTGAAAAAAAATTAGGGTCATTTTTGTGTTTTTCTTGATCTTAGGGTACATCGACATTTTTTGATAGTTTAATGGGGACATTGACACAATTACTACTTTGGAGGAACATTGACAATTAGGCAATTGGGTGATAGTTTGATTGAGATATATGTATTTTTTTTTTTTTTTTCTTTTTTAAAGTATGTTTTTCTGATTACTTGCGGTCTTTTTGTACATCTAATTACCTACTTCTGCCCATCCTGTGGCATACGTCAAGGGGGTCCACTCTCCCCTTATCTTTTTATCATTTGTGCTTAAACTTTGAGTTCTATTCTTTCTCAAACAAAGAGTACATGTTGGATTGTGGGAGTCCCAACATCCCCAAATGGCCCTAGATTGAATCACGTATTCTTTACTGATGATAACTTGCTATTTTGTAAGGCAACCACACGTTAATGGAGGCAACTATACCAGAGTATCAAAGACCGAGTATGGAAGCGGTTGAATGACAGGAAAACCAAATTCCTATCTCAATTAGGGAATGAGATTCTTGTGAAAGCAGTTATCCAAGCAATTCCGCATACATTGTGAGTGTTTTCCTGTTACCTATGGCCCTGTGTAAGGACATTAATTCCATGATGCAACAATTCTGGTGGTGTCACAAGGATAGCAACTCTAAGATTCATTTGATGAGTTGAAAAAAGTTTGGTTCCTCAAATAATAGGGGGGATGGGCTTTCGAGAACTGAGGTGCTTTAATAAAACATTCTTAGCTAAACATGGTTTGAGGCTTTTAAAGAATCCCCATAGTTTGGCGGGTAAAATTTTGAAAGCAAAATATTTTCCCAGAAAGTCTTTCTTGGAAGTTAACCTATGTAAGCGCCTGTCTTTGGCTTAAAGGAGTATAGTTTCAGCCCAGGACTCGCTGAAGGAAGGACTAATTTGGTGGATTGGAAGTGGGAAAGAGGTAAACATATGAGGGGATAAATGGCTTCCAACTCCTATGACGTATACCATCCAATCCCTAATGAGCTTTTTGCAAGAGAATGCAAAAATGTAGCGCCCAAGATTTTAAGACATAAAATATAACGTCTTAAAATAAAATTTAAGATCTAATAATAGTAATAAAATAATATGAATATTTATGTAATACATATTCATTAAGATTTTATATGAGTATTTATAAGCTTAAATATTCATTTGAGATATATTTATAGATCTATTTCACTAGATGGGTTTAATAAACCATAAATCAAAGAAAATAAACTAGTTTGTCGAGTGAGTGATCGATCCCCCATAAATGGTAATTGAGCGCCATAGTTCTGCAGAAACAGAATTACGCGGGTCAGTTTCCTTAAGTTAGAAATCAACTAATATTTACTTAGAGATAGCAAATATTTTGTACCCTACTTGCTACCCCCGAATAGTTCTCAACCGTTAGATCAATTTTAGCCCAATCGATCTCATCCGTTGAAGTAGTCAATATATAGAAGACTTCCCACTTGGTTTCATGCACCTATCTTATTATTGTTGTAAATTCTCTTACACTCTCTTCTCCCTCTATTTCTCTTTCTGGACAACAAAATAATGCTACTCTTAGAGTAGATAATTGATAGAAAGGAAGAAGAATAAACTATCATCTCTTTCTCCGGGTTTACCGTGGTTTGGAAATAGAGAAAAAGAAAACGATACAACAGCTTTCTTCTTTTCTCTTCTCCTCATATCAGAAAATAGTTCTATATCCCTATCTAAATTCTCTCTTCTGCTCAGCTCAAACTATGGGTTGCAACAACAGAGAAACCTCTTACTCTCTCTTGATTTGGTTTCAACAAAACAGAGGAAGAACCTCTTCCTCTCTCTCGGATCAGCAACAAATAAGAAAAGGAAAACAAAACAAAACAACTCTCTCTCTCTCTCTCTCTCTCTCTCTCTCTCTCTCAACCGATCATCTCTCCCTACCGACCATGATGCTTTAAAATGTCTCACTTGGATATTTGGGTAAGTCTCATATTATATTTTTTATAAGCTTTCATTATTTTATAAGCTTTTACTATTTTAGTTAAAAAGTGTTTTAATGTGTTTTATGTTGTTTTTTTAAAACAGGGTATTTCAAGAGGCGTATTTAATTTGTAAAACACGTCGTTATAATTCCCGAATGAAAATCAAATATTTTATGAAAGCGCCGTTACACTGCCCAAAGTTTTTAGAAAACATTTCTAAGCATTAGTTACATTAATGCTATGATTCTATCAAGTTTTATAAAATAACAGAAAAAAGAATTATTAATAATTAGGGGTAATTACCTTTTCCCCCCATGAACTACCGGCCAATGTCATTTTGCCCCCACGAACTACCACTTCGACCAAAAGAGAGCATCAAACTACCATTTTTACACACTTTGCCCCCTTCTGTCAGTCTAATTCATGCAAAGATGTAAATGCCCTAACTCAATTTTGAAAATGACTGAAATACCCTCATTTAAAAAAAAAAAAAAAAAAAGAAAGACTGAATGAAAGGGGTGGCTGCCGCCACCCCTGAGGTGGCTGCCGCCACCCCTGAGGTGGCCGGGTGGCCTGCGAGCCACCCCGGAAGCTGAGTGGCCTCGCGGCCACCCTAGAAATGACCTAGGGTGGCCGCGCGGCCCCCCCCAGGTTCTGGGGAGGCCGTGCGGCCACCCCTTAGGTCGGGGTGGGCCGCAAGCCACCCCAAAGGTGGCTTCGGCCACCTCTGGGGTGGCTCACGGCCCACCCTGAAAGCTGGGTGGCCGCGCGGCCACCCTAGAAATGACCTAGGGTGGCCGAGCGGCCCCCCCAGGTTCTGGGGAGGCCGTGCGGCCACCCCTTAGGTCGGGGTGGCTCGCGGCCCACCCCGAAAGTTGGGTGGCCGCGCGGCCACCCTAGAAATGACCTAGGGTGGCCGCGCGGCCCCCCCAGGTTCTGGGGAGGCCGTGCGGCCACCCCTTAGGCCGGGGTGGCTCGCAGGCCACCGGGCCACCTAAAGGGGTGGCTGCCGCCACCCCTTTTCCTTCAGGTTTTTGGTTTTTGGTTTTTTTTTTTTTTTTTTTTTTTTTTTTTTTAAATATATTAATTTTAATATTTTTTATTAATTACTGTAGAGGGTATTTTGGTCTTTAAGTCAAAATTAACGGTAAAAATTGGCATATTCCATCCAAAATTAACGGAATTCCTGACGGAAGGGGGCAACGTGTATAAAAATGGTAGTTTGATGCTCTCTTTTGGTCGAAGTGGTAGTTCGTGGGGGCAAAATGACATTGGCCGGTAGTTCATGGGGGGAAAAAGTAATTACCCCTAATAATTATTTATACGCCGTTATGCCGTCCGTATATTTTTAAAAGTGTTATAACTACTATTTTTATTAATGGTTGAAGTTGAGTGATCCTTTACTGATTCTTGGTAAAATAAACTATATGTTGAATTAAAACTAGTTTGGCATCTCACTATTCCAGTTCAAAATAACTGTGAACAATAAGTTCCCTATTTTAGCCAGTATCTGCCTTAATATTGCCTGTTTAATGTTTTAACTATTTTGGGTTGCAAAACCTTATTATAAACTCAATAAGATGTAGTTGTATCTATGATATAGGTTTAAACTGAGTTTCAATGTCATTTCACTGTGTTAGCTATGTCCTATGTTTTAGGAATTTGTTTCTATGATTGATAACCAGTTGACTTGTAATTTATGTAGTTAAAGCAATGAATAGAAGTTCCTTAAAACTTATATTTATGAAGTGTCTTGTGTTTATAAAAGAAATTGGTAAATACATCATCTCTGGTATTTATGTATTTATGATGAACTGAGAACTGTACTAAAGTACTATAAGTATTTTATACTTACTGAGAGTGATGATGGTTTCCATAATATTGTATGCGTGTGAATGAACTGTACTAAAGTACTATAAGTATTTTATACTTACTGAGAATGATGATGGTTTCCATAATATTGTGGTTTCAAATTTATTTAATTGTATGCGTGTGAATGAAACTGCATATGCTATTATTGTGATTAAATTGATTAATAACAAACTGGCGAGTCAAGACTCATAGTGGGTACATGAGGCTTCATTAGTGTTCCGAGGTTCACAGTGAAAGAGGAAATACCCAAAAAGATTATAATAAATACAAACCTAGTGAGTTAAGACTCACAACCAAGGTCGAGGCCTTCAAAACTATTAAACGTTATATGTGACGAAGCCAAGGCTTCTAGTTAACACCTTAACTGAGCCAAGGCTACAATTAGAGGAGTGAAAGCAGAGAATAAATAAGACTTCTATAAAACTGTCATCATATTATAGCATTGTGTTTATTAAAATAAATAAATCAACGATCATATTATTATTGAAAACAGTTGACTCACTTGATTACAATATGGAATTGTGAAAAAATCCGTAATCACATACTTATTGGTTCATGTTCTAAAGATAAAGAAATGGATAATGTTAGCTTTAAGGAATTGAAGTCAATATTTGTATACTTAGTTGTAACTACTGATGTTCTCATGCTTTTGTATATAGCATGTTTAGATAAAGGTTTACATTTAGTAGGTTTCCTATGTAAAATTCCGCTGTCAGATTTAATCTCTGATGATATCATAATGTCACGCAAAAATTTTCAAATTTTCACTTACGCTTTTTTGTAAAAGGCGGGGCGTTACAAAAAGTTAGCGAACTCATCGATAAAGACACTAAAGGGTGGAATTTGCCTTCAATAAAAACTATCTTTCAAGAGGAGGAAGTTGAGGTCATATCTCAAATCCCTCTAAGCAGGCATGGCCAACTTGATGTGCTGATCTAGAGGGGGTTAACAACAAGTGAGTTCATTGTTCATAGTGCCTATCATATAGAAAAAGATAGACAAGAGGGGATGGGTGGCGAGGGTTCAACAACTTCAGAAATGTGGTCTTTTTGGAAAACAATATGGAGTTTGAAAGTGCCAAATACAATCAAGAACTTTCTCTAATAGGCCTGTAATAATATCCTCCCTACCAAAAATAATCTGCATAAGAGGGGTATTGTTCAGGACTCTTTATGGGTTTTTTTTTCTTCTTCTTCATAATTTGAACTGTGAAATGATGAAACATATCTTATGGTATTCTTGTCAGCTAAAGATGTATAGGGGGCTTGTGGAAGGAAAGTCCAAAAAAGTACGTGTATAGGGAGTAACCTTGTCGATGTGCTAGAATATATGATGGATAAGTGTACATGCGAAGAATTAAGAGAAGCTACAGGTGAGTAGCACAGAGGTACTTGAAATATTCAATGGAAACCTCCATTTGAGGGAAGTTACAAAATCAACTGGGATGCTGTCATTGATAACACCAACAAACGTATGGGTGTTGGCATCATTGCCAAAGATTTTGCAAGACGAGTGTATGCTGCTACAAGCTAGTATTTCTCTACAGTGCAGGAACCAATGGTGGCAGAAGCTAATACAGCATTGCGGGCAGTTGGATTTAGTCAAGAGTGGAGCATCCAACGAATCATACTAGAAGGAGATTATTTGCAGGTGGTAAATACTTTAAATACGACTGAGCCCAATTGGAGCATTTATAGGTAAATAGTAAAGGATGTAAAATGAGTACTTATCACATGTAGTAGTTGGCAAGTATGTCACACCAAAAGGGAGGCTAATTTTGCTGCTCATGATCTTGCAAAGGAAGCGGTCAAAATAATGCGCGGATTGAGCTTGGGCAAATTGTATTGAGGCTTGTTATTTGCACTTCAAGTGCACAATAGGGCCACAACACCCCTTCACATGGGGTGAGTCTCAGTATTTGAGGCCCACCCCATGTAAAGGGGTATTGTATTTCTGTTGTGCACTTGAAGTGTAAATAGCAATTTTTTAATTATATTTATGGACGTATTCGTAGTATTGTTATGATAGAGTATGAATTTTAAGAGCTTTTATGCTCTAGGGCCTTCAATATCTAATGAAGTCAGCAAATTTTATTTGAAAAAAAAAAAAAAAAATTGACCTACATGACAGGGAATTACATACTGCCAACCGTGGGCCGTGGCAGACCATTGTCACCATTCCTCTATCATTGCGCTCCCACCTACTCCACCACCCGTGTCTCAAATTCATACTGGGACTGGCCACAAATATAATAATATATCCAAGAAGGAGGAATCCTAGTCAAAGGGGCAGCCGTGGGGCCCAATCCTACGTGGCACTTACCACCACAACTTCTCCCGGACCCCACAGTGCAAATCTTTAACTGGATTTGATACATCCTTTGACGTCCACTAGGAAAGTGATGGACTTTTTTTTTTTTTTTGGCGGGTGAATCCCCCCACTTACACCAAAAATGAAAAAATCCCCAAGATTTTCCCGCTTACTGTGTCACTAGCTGACACTAAACCCCTAAAGGGCTGAACAAAAGTAGGTGTTTTTTTACTTTTAATATTCATCCAATGCAAACAATTTAGGGGCTTGTTTTGAGGTGCTCACAAGTTCACATGCTCCTGAAAAGAAAGACCGGAGAAAAAAGGACAAAGGCATTTTGCATTTAAGGTTTTGTTGTCACTAAGGCTTTGTAGTTACTTTCATTTAAGAAAGATTAGGGCTTTTGTACTGTTTCAAGAGCTTTTATGCCTCTTATGGCCAAAAAATTTTCTGGGTCCCTTGTCTTGAATGCAATCCTTTTGTGTATTTGGTGGAGGCCCAGTTCTTGTTTCTTCATGGGTTTGTTTTTCTAGCTGCTGTAATGCATGTGTAAGTTTATAGTATCAGATTGTTCAAATCCCTGAGGTCTGCAAGGAAGTGACTTTGTTTGTCGCTTCAAAGATTGAATCTTTGGGAGGGAGGGTGTTGAAGCTGCATTGTTCATTGACAGAGGATATTGGTAAGGAAATGCTGGTTAGATCTCTGAAAGTGACTCTGTTTGTCTACCACGTTCAGTCATTTAATGCTATGGGTCGGCTTTGTGTTGTTAAAAATTGTTCTTTGCTGAAGCATTAATGTATTTCTAACTTTAAAAGGAGGAGGAGCAGTATATTGAGGCTCTGGTCTCCAAACGTTTGGTTGTTTTTGAGTCAAAAGTATTGGGTTGGTGAATACATATGGGGATTTTGGTTGCTTTGTTTTGTTCTAAGTTCTTGTTTTGCTTGCGGAAGTGGTGATTACTCGTAATTTTTTGAAGAAAGGTTGTTGCAAGCCTCTTGTTTTACTGTAAAATAGTCGGTGGCTTGGTAGGGTTTGTTTAAAGTTGCGGTTTTGGGAGGTTGAAACCCCATTTTCTTGACTACATTAGGCTGATTTCTCATAATATGGAGGGAAGGGTTGCCAAGTTGTTGCTGGGTTCTGTTCTGTTTTCACTGTAAGTGGTCTGGAAGTCAGTTGGGCCTGTTCGAATCTGTGGGTTGTAAGCTGAAAAGCTCTTTTGGTTTCTTCACATTGTGCTTTTTCGTTGCTTTGGTGAAGCCATTGACACGACTATATGAAGCTCATTAAGCTTTTAGTGGCATCCCTATTTTTCCTCTGTGCGTTGGGGCAGCTTCCTTCACAGGACATTTTGGCGCTGCTCGAATTCAAGAAGGGTATCAAGCATGATCCCACCGGTTATGTCCTTAGTTCATGGAATGAGGAGTCTATTGACTTTAATGGCTGCCCTTCTTCTTGGAATGGGATTGTTTGTAACGGTGGAAACATTGCTGGGGTTGTTCTTGATCACTTGGCTCTCTCTGCTGATGCAGACTTGAGTGTGTTTTCGAACCTCACTAAGCTTGTGAAACTCTCCATGTCAAACAATTCTATAACGGGGAAGATTCCTGACAACATAGCTGACTTGAGAAGCCTCGAGTTTCTGGATTTATCTGAAAATCTGTTTTCCTCGTCTTTACCACTGGGGATTGGTAACTTAGCCAGCTTACAGAACCTCTCATTGTCTGGGAACAACTTCTCTGGCTCAATTCCGGATTCCATATCTGGTCTTGCATCAATCCTGAATTTGGACTTGAGCCGCAACTCCTTTTCTGGTCCACTGCCGACATCATTGACGAAGCTGACTAACCTGGTATCTCTAAATCTATCTTTCAATGGCTTTACCAAGAGAATCCCTAAAGGTTTTGAGCTGATATCTGGTCTTGAGGTGCTTGACTTGCATGAAAACATGCTTGATGGTCAGCTGGACGTGGAATTTTTGTTTCTATCAAGTGCCACCCATGTTGATTTCAGTGGGAACATGCTAGTTAGTTCGAGTTCACAGCCACAGAAGTTTTTACCACGAATATCTGAGTCTATTAAGTATTTGAATCTTAGCCACAACCGGCTCACGGGATCACTGGTGAGTGCAGGTGAGCTACAGGTCTTTGAAAACTTGAAGGTGTTGGATCTGAGCTACAATCAGCTGTCTGGAGAATTGCCTGGATTTAATTTTGTTTATGAGCTTCAAGTCCTCAAGCTCAGCAATAACAGATTCTCAGGGTTCATTCCTAATGGCCTATTGAAAGGAGATTCTTTGGTATTAACTGAACTGGATTTGAGTGCCAACAATCTGTCAGGTACTTGATCAGCTAACTTTGGTTTTCCTGGAAATAGTGGAATTTATATACATATTACATTCACTTCAACTGGCCCATGTCTGCACTGCTACTATATACTATAAGTAATTGTCTCTCACATTCATGTTCATCTTTCAGGGCCCATAAGTATGATTACGTCAACAACTCTGCACATTCTTAATCTCTCCTCGAATGGGGTCACAGGAGAGCTTCCTTTGCTCACTGGAAGCTGTGCTGTTCTTGATCTATCGAATAACAAATTTGAAGGAAATTTAAGCAGGATGTTAAAATGGGGGAACATAGAATTCCTTGATCTGAGTCTGAATCATTTGACAGGGGGTATCCCTGAGGTAACCCCACAGTTTTTGCGTTTGAATTATCTCAACCTTTCCCATAATTTTCTTAGTAGCTCTCTGCCAACTGTTATCGCTCAGTATCCAAAGATTAGAGTTCTTGATCTCAGCTCCAACCAGTTAAATGGACAGCTTCTTGCTGATCTGTTAACAATGTCCACTTTGCAAGAGCTTCATCTTGAAAATAATTTACTGACTGGTGATGCTAAGTTCTCTCCTCCTTCCCCTAGTGAGGGCAATCTTCAGATTGTTGATCTTTCTCATAACCGTTTTAGTGGCTATTTTCCTGATCAATTCGGGTCATTGACTGGACTTCAAGTGCTCAATATTGCTGGAAATAACTTTTCTGGTTCTCTACCAACTTCCATGGCTGACATGAGCTCATTAAGCTCATTGGATATATCGCAGAACCACTTTACAGGTTCTTTACCAGGAAACTTGCCTAACAGCCTTGAAAGCTTTAATGCTTCGTATAATGATCTTTCGGGGGTTGTTCCTGAAAACCTGAGAAAATTCCCAAATTCTTCTTTCTACCCTGGAAATACTAGGTTAAGTTTTCCTGGTGGTCCTTCTGGAGCAAACAATTCTCCATCCGAACACCACAAGAGGAAACCAATGAACACTATTGTCAAAGTGATAATTATAGCTGCATGTGTGGTTGCTGTGTTCATTCTTATCCTGCTTGCTATCTTTGTACATTACATCCGTATGTCAAGGAGAACTCCACCAGAACGTACTATTAATAAAGACATCCGCAGGCGAGCTCCACCAAATCCCTCTGCCATTAGTGGAACGGACAGTGGTGGTGCTTTGATTGTTTCAGCGGAGGATCTTGTGGCTTCACGGAAAGGATCATCATCCGAGATAATTAGTCCCGATGAGAAACTGGCAGCTGTAACTGGCTTGTCCCCATCAAAAACTAGCCATTTCTCGTGGTCACCAGAGTCTGGGGATTCCTTCCCTGCTGAGCACTTTGCAAGACTTGATGTGAGGTCACCAGATCGATTGGTTGGTGAGCTGCATTTTCTCGATGATACCATCGTGTTGACACCTGAGGAGCTGTCCAGGGCCCCAGCTGAAGTATTGGGAAGAAGCAGCCATGGGACTTCTTATAGGGCAACACTGGATAATGGGCTGTTCTTGACTGTGAAGTGGCTGAGAGAAGGGGTAGCAAAACAGAGAAAAGAGTTTGCCAAGGAGGCTAAAAAATTTGCAAACATCAGGCATCCAAATGTGGTGGGTTTGAGAGGGTACTATTGGGGGCCCACACAGCATGAGAAACTCATTCTTTCAGATTATATTTCACCAGGAAGTCTTGCAAGCTTTCTATATGGTAACACTTTTCCCTTCGCTTTGCTTTGATTATACAGTTGTCATGGAGCATAATTGTGTTATGCACATTAATGCGAAGCAATTTAAAGTTTAAACCACAATTACAATGAGGATGCTCACAAATTGCCATGCTTCATTTTAATCTATAAATCTAAGCATAGCTTTTGGCATACACACCAGATCAGTTCGTACGGGACCTTATACGAGTCCAACTAAATAGTTCTTTCATATTTGATTCCATTATCTGGTGAGATAAATAAATGTTAAATACTTACATAATTTATCAAGCTTGTGAAGTGAAGGTTAGGTTAGAAGTAGAGAATGAGGGGAGAGATCATGTTCAGAGAGTGCTCTGTTTGCAGCCTTTCTCATCTGAAACTTTCTGTTGGAAATTCGAAATATTTAATGATATTCGCAATGAGCGCAATTGTCAGTTTTTCACTATATTTCAAGGTAAGTTAGTGTTAGTGAACTTACACCTAAAATATCTCAATGGGCGAATTATTGTTAGTCCTGTGCATGTTATCCTAGTTTTCCTGTCTGGGAAAGTTCACTTTACTTGATTAAGGCTGTAGGAGGTTATTTATGTTACTTGTTTACAGAGATGTGTTATTAATTGACTGGTAGAATGGCATGATTTCAGCATCCTTTGTGCTAAATCTAATTCATGATGTGCCAAACAGCAGTGTTAAACAATAATTGGTAGCATCAATACTTATAAGAGCAACTAGATTCTCATACCATGGTTGTTTCATATAAATTACTTTGCTGACTTAGCTTACTAATTGGCATTAAACTTTTAAAGGGCCTAAAAAATCATTGTTTCTCTTGCTTAAGACATTCTTAGTAGCCCCAAATAGGATAAACACTATCAACAAAACTTTTCTGGTGAAATGGGAGACCGGCTTATTAAATTTGTGGATAATCAGAGACCAAAACTTTTAAAGCAGTTCACCATTCAATGAGCAACTTTGGTCATAGCCTGAGAGGATCATCCTTTTGACACTAATTTTATTGATTCTTTTTACTGGCATCTTTCTCGAGGATCAGACAAGCAGTTAGAAAACAATTGATTGAGTGTTTGGCATGAACCAGTATTGTTACTCACCTGATTACACCTTATAGGTGGTACCCAAGATAACTTGGATTGTTTGTTAGAACTTCTGGATTCAAACAATAAGACTCTTACGTGGCAGTTTCATGCACGCCAATCTCTTTACAAGCTTATGCAAAAGTTCTACGATAACCCAGATGAAAACAAGCTTTTTTCCATTACTTTTTATTTCTTTCATGCTTCAGTACTAGGTTTTTAACTTCTGATGCATTCTGTTTTCAGATCGGCCAGGAAGAAAAGGCCCACCATTAACCTGGGTCCAAAGGCTTAAAATAGCGGTTGACGTTGCACGTGGCCTGAACTATCTCCATTTTGATCGTGCCGTACCACATGGTAACCTTAAAGCAACAAATATTCTGTTAGATGGGTCTGATCTGAATGCTCGTGTTGCTGATTACTGCCTCCACCGCCTCATGACCCAGGCTGGCACCATTGAACAGATTCTTGATGCTGGGGTCTTAGGTTATCGGGCACCAGAGTTGGCTGCTTCCAAGAAACCAATTCCCTCTTTCAAGTCTGACGTTTATGCCTTTGGAGTGATACTGTTGGAACTTTTAACAGGAAGGTGTGCTGGTGATGTTATTTCTGGTGAAGAGAGAGGGGTTGATTTGACAGATTGGGTGCGGTTGATGGCGGTTGAGGGTCGTGGCTCGGACTGTTTTGATCCTGCAGTGATACTAGAAATGGGGAATCCGGCTACCGAGAAGGGAATGAAGGAGGTCCTTGGAATAGCTTTAAGATGTATAAGATCAGTTTCTGAGAGGCCAGGAATCAAGACCATATATGAAGATCTTTCATCTATATAGTTTGGAGTTGAATCCAATTTGTCTGGGAATTTAATATCTCGTTGGCCTCCCTTTCTGAATTCTTGGTTGTGGCATTTTTTGCGTGCTCAGCTAATTATATTGCCATTGTTGTAAAATTGGAGCATATTTCAATGGGGAAATTTAAATGTTGCAATCATGATGAGCTCACCTTTGCTTTGTTATATGGCTTCCCAATGACAATGCAATTGGGAATTGGCCTAGGAAATAGTTTCAAAAGAAGTGATCATTGATTGGTGGCCTATTCCCACCATGTGCCTTTGTGATTTTTGTACACCTATTGTGTAACTTCTGGTGACCATCTCCATTTAACTGAGAGCTCAAATGCTTGAAAGATTTGTTTGCTAACAATTGTGATTGTTTACTGGCTGCTGAAAAATCTTACAGTAGGTCTCCAGTAAGTATAGTCTTTGAGGGTATGGTACCCACAAAAATCTCAAGATAAAAGTTAGGAGTAGCAATTTATGTTTGCATGCCGGGTTCGGATCATGTTGAGTCATAAGTTTAAAATTGTCAATCATAATTCGACCTATCATATCATATATCATAATATCATTATTCCTATATGTATGTATGTAAAAGCCGAAACTCCCCTTAGAATGGCCTAGAATTGCAATATGTGGCGTGAATTCATAATTTTTAGTCCCTAAACGTGCACCTAAAATAGGTGGTATTCTATAATTCCTTTCTCTTTTTCTTTGTTTTTATCTTCTCATTTCCTTTCCTTTTAAAACACCAAAACTAAACCACCCGGCATGACTGTACAAGCGGCAGTAACAGCACGTGGATATGGTTAACAAAAATACTAACTACATATGTGAATGTGATTAGCATATTTATAGCTATTTTGGTGAGCAAATTTGATGAAAATACTAAAAAATCACTCACAGCAGCCTCACCACTTTAACCAAAAAGTTTTGGTGAGTGAAAAAACTCACCAATTTGAATGAGTAATATTCATTCACAAACTTTCTTACCAATTTTATTTTTCCTTTCTCACATGATCAACACACTTTTTTTTTTTTCATCTCTCACACACACGATGATGTCCTTATTTCATGGACATGAAGGTTTCTTTGTCCCTGACATAAACTTTGTGGTTATTTCATTTATCTTTTCTTTCTTGAATTTGGTTGAGAAGCAAATGAAAACTTCTTTGAATTTTTTATCAATGATCTAATCTCAAGATAAAAATGTATAGAATTCAAAAAAGAAAAAAAAAGAAGAAAAAAGATGAAGGTGTATGGTAGCTTGTTGTATAAAAAGATTAAATAGAAAAAGAATAAAGAAATCTGAAAAAATATTATTTAAATGGAATAGTGATAGTGAATAGTTAAAATAGTGAGGCTGCCGGGAGAATTTAAAAAAAGTGGCTTACCAGAATAGAAAAAAATAGTTTTTAGCTATTTTGGTGAATAAAATTTGATGAGACTATTAAGAATGCTCTAAGGTTAGATATAGGCGGTTACTAATCACATTTGTATATCTTTATATATTTAATTCACCAAAATGCCACCAAAACAATGGCATTTTGGTGCTTAATATCAAAACGACGTTGATTTGGTATAGTGTTTTATTTAAAACAATAAAGCTTAAAAAAAAAAAAAAAAAAAAAAAAAACTCAAAAAAAAACTCAAAACAATAAAATAAGTTTAAAAGACCCATTACTTAATAAACGGTTAACGATGCGATTTTACCTTCAATAATCACAATAACCGTACAAATTGCGGTCACTAACAGAACGCCTAAGCGGATAAATGCGATTATTTTGAAGTAATCCCCACATAATTCTGTTATTAATGTAAGAGAAATAAAGCAATAATCCACATCTCCATGCGCATGATATTCTTCATAAGAACCAAACAAAAGATTTGGCAAGAAAAAGACAAACAAAACAAATATATAACTTCCTCGTTTATCATCTCCACTGAACGTACTACTGGCCGGGTTAGCCTAACAATAATAACTTGCTTTTCATCTGCACGTAGCGAACGAGATAACTATGGCGATTTGCAGAGCAAGAGCACTGTTTTCCTTATCCAAGTGCTACTCCACCCTCATATCTCGTCCTGGGCATTCCTCCCCAATACGCAGTTTTTCCTCATCCCAGTTTGAGGTGGGCTTTTCTTCTTCTTCTTTGCTTTAACAGCTTTAGTATACCCTTTTCATGAAACCATTGGTTTCAAGTCCTATGGGCTCCTAGATACGAAGAATCAATCTTTTATATGCTGAGTCTTGATTTAGTATGTGAGAAACTTGATGGGCTAGTTTTGTTTTGATGGCTTTTCTTCTGGGTACATGCATGAGGAAATGATCAGCTAGTTTCTTTCGTGTGAATGAAACAACTTTAGTTGCTTCACCTGCTTTTGTAGTTTTAACTTTTTTTAAGAATATACGTTTTTAAGCTACACAATCAGGCTCTTTAATTTAATTACTATGCGAAACTGTTGATGGATTTTATCTTCCACATCTGTGAAATTCAAAAATTTTGCTTTTGGTTTGCAATTTTTTTGAGGGATATGGAGTCCCTGGGGGGTTTTTAAATTCGACTTTAAAAGTACTGAGATATGATTTCATATGATGCTACTATATAGTTGATGTCGGTTTGAGGCCTGGAATGAATTCCATGTTCGAGGCAGCTTAAATGAGCTACTCTCTGTTAAACAATGAAATTTCATTGTTTTTCTTTTATTTGAAATTTGAAAAGATTTTATGCTTTATCTTGTGGCCTTCTGGGGAATTCAAGCTCTAAAAGATTTATAATCAAGCTTAGTTATGCCCCTCAAGGCTGTTTTCTTAGTCTTGCTTTTCTTGTATCAGGTTACTGTTGAGCCACTGTAGATATCACTTCTTTGGTTTTCACTTTTCAGACCCAGTTAAAAATGACATTTTTCCTTATGGGATTTCTAGATTTTGATGCAATTTTGCAGAGTTACTTCAACTTTTCTCAAACCATTGATGTCTTACAGAGTGTTGGGTTCATAGGGCTGGGAAATATGGGCTTCAGAATGGTGAATAATCTAATAAAGGCTGGATACAAAGTAGCTGTTCATGACATGTAATGTATTTGAACTTTTTCTTTTCCTGAAGTTAGCATTATGATTTCTTAAAATTCTTTGAATTTTTTTTTTTTTTTTTTTTTTTTTTTTTTTTTTTTATGTTTGGAAATAAGAAATGTTCAAGTCAATGCAGACTTTGAATCATGCTATGCATCTGTGGAGGGCAATGAACATGTAATTCATGGCAATTAAGCCCTTTCAAATGTGCCATTAATTATATTGGGATGTTCTGTTCATGAAAAATTGACCATGCATATATATATAGTGAACTAATGCAGACAATTTTCTTGTTTCAGAAACTGTAATGTCTTGAAGAAGTTCTCTGACATGGGAGTTCCGACGAAAGAAACACCTTTTGAAGTTGCAGAAGCAAGTGATGTTGTAATTACAATGTTGCCTTCTTCATCCCATGTGAGTTCTATACTTCTATAATTCCATCTGCTCTTTCTCTTCTTAAATAGAAAATCTATTCTGTTGTTTGCACAGCTTAGTACCGTGTTTCTTCCAAGATGTAGTAACTTATCAAAGTTAAAGCTTCATCTTCTCCAATATGTTAATGTGATGTGAACTTTTCATTGGATGTTAATGTGGACTTTTCATCAATTAATTTAAGGAACATATATTTAGCGGATTACTTCCATTCAGTCTAATCAAGTTTCCTTTCCATTTAAAGGTGATTAATTATCCATAAATTTTTATTTAATGTGAATTAGCCATCTCATAGTCATTACCAATATTTTATTTTACTTTTATCTAACTTGAACTTCAAATACTGTAGTTTAGTTTGGCTCATCCTCAATTCTTGAGATTCTAAATGTATGCCTAATGTTTTAATTTAGAATTATATCTTTACTCTTTGTTCATCAACTGAACCTGTATTCTTGACCGATGACAGGCACTTGGGAACTCTTAATATATGCCCTTGTATTTATGTCCTTAAAAATTACAAATGGTATGGTCTCTTAATGATCTTTAGTAAGAGCCATTGGAATTTTAAATCTGCCAATATATCTAGTTGAAGGCCCCATCACATAAAACCTACTAAAGTATATCTTCACGCTTGAGAACCCAATCACATACTTTGCCTACACTGCTTTTTTTTTTTTTTTGCTTCTTGACTTCTTCCAATTGTCTTAGAAAATCTTTTCATCCGTATTTTGAGTACTAACAAACAAAAAAGAGTTAACATATCTTTGAAATTTGGTGATTTAATGCCAATTTCTTTCTATAATATCATAAGCTCCGGTTCCAGAGAAATGAAACCATATTTGCACTAAAGATTGTAAAGATATGCAAAAATTCAGATTTTATATTAGAATAATTCATCACTTTTTGAAATTAGTAATTGCTTAATATACAACTGAACTATGAACATAATACTTATCCCTGTATTCAGTGGACGAAATAAAGCTTCATTTCTGCTTCTCAGCTTCTGTATTAAGTCCATCTATTTGCATTAATGATTGTTGAATATGTAATCAGAATAAGAAAAATGCATTGAATTAAGGATCTATCTTGATTATCATAGTAATCACTATCTGCCTTTGCATTTTATTTGCTTAGTTTTAAGGATATGACCATTCTTTCTTGGTTTTCTGCACTACTTATCTTGTAAAAATTAGCCTTACAGTCATTGCTATTTGTACGGTCCACGTGTATGTAAGTGATACCTGTTTGGCTATTTTGAAAAAAAAAATGTTTTTCTTATTAAAAAAAAGGAAGAAGATCTAGAAGATATCATTGATCTATATTATAGAAAATACCTAGGAGATGATACATCTCCAAAGAAGAAAGTATTGATTCCATAACTTTTGGCTTTGAAGTACCAATCAGCTTTGCTAAACTGTTTTTAATGTAACTTGTACCAACCTCAATGGTAGCTCCATCGGCTTGGAACCACGCCTCATGGAGCATAGGTTACTAGTTCGAATCTCTCCCTCCTTCCCCTTGGTGCCAAAAATTACTTATAAACAAATGTAACTTGTTCCAAGTCATTTATGAATTAGATAAGTCTATAGGTTCATAACTCAATCACTAAAACATATAAATGAAAATTTGCATATTCTCTGGAGAGTCCATATTGAAAATATCGAATAATTGAAATAACCACTTGTTTTAATTATTTTTTTGATAAGTAAAAAAGAAAGAAATTAAAACGAGCGGTTATTTCAATTATTAACAGTCATAAGACATGTTCATTAGTGCTGTTCTGTTTTCCACTCGAGCACCAACTCAAATTTTGATAGGTTGAGTTTAAGTTGATGAATAGTAGAGTATAGACTTGAATTTGTTTTGTAAATGTTTATACAATGCTTCTTACTTCAGACATTTTGTTGTCATTGACTCTATGTAGATATCAGAATGATTTTTTTTTTTCCTGGTATTGATGCCAGAATCAACACGCTGATAAAATTTATGTAGGTAGTTGATGTTTTCACTGGACCAAATGGTTTGCTTCAAGGTGGAAATCTCCTAAGACCGCAGTTATTAATAGATTCATCTACTATTGATCCACAAACGTCGAGAAAGCTTTCTGTGACTGTATCTAAATGTATTTTAAAGGAAAAGAAAGGTAAAAATAGTTATTAAAATACCAAGCGGACTGTGTTTTAACTCCATTTGCTAGCTAGTCATTGTCATACTTACTCTGCTATCATATATGTTAGTTTACCGTTTTGTATATTATAATTTAGCCGCTTTTGAAGTTCTTGTCTTGTCTGCATGTGCAGATGCTGGCTATATAGTAGTGTATCCACAAAATAGGGATGTGGAGCACTCCTCACGACTTCTTTTTACTCTCACTCTCTCTGATGCAGAGATGTTATGCAGTCCAACAAATTGATAATCACGAAACCAAGCAAACCAGTTGGAGTAAAACAAGCATATCTTTTGATTCTGATATCAGATGAAGGCCAGTTTGTTGGTGTTGTAAAGCTAATTCAAAGGGCACAAATTTTTTATTTCACAAAAAGTTTCCAATTCCAACATCTACTTGGTCAAAATGGGTTGTCAGTAGAAGTTTGAAGGTATGCATCAACTTGGTGGCTAGACAATCCTTATTGTGCTTAATTAGAAGATAGGGACGCAGACCTCAAAAGAAAATTACAAAACTAGCATTTATTGAAATAAATCGCAAATTCGCGCGAGAGTCCTGCACCATATTTTCGGACTTCTAGTGACAGGCCATTTTGACCTATGAAATGTTGGAATTGGAAAATTTTTGTGAAATACAAAATTGTATCCCTTTGAATCAGATTTCCAAAGCTACCAACCTGGCCTTCATCTGATATTGCAATCAAAAGATGTGGTTGTTTTACTCCGACTGGCCTGCTTTGTTTCATGATTATCAATTTGCTGGATTGCATGAAGCCACGTGTAAACCGGACTGCATCATCCTCCCCGGGTTGGAGAGAATTTGCCCTCGAACTTGCGCCTGCGCCATCTCCTGATGAATTACCATGGAAAGGAACCATATACTTGACGGTATCCTTGGGGACCTTCTTAATCTGAATAACTAGACCTGCTGCCTTTCTGATTCATTCTTTAGATTGTTTCTAATCAGTTTTGACTCCTCACATCCCATCTTCAGTTCATCAACCGTTTTGCATAATGTCACATCCAAGTCCTCTATAACCTTAAGCTGTTGTTCTGTTTCTAGAAGCTTTATTGTCTTCTGTCCCAGAAAATTCTCTCCAATGGGAGTTTGATGACATGCAGAATCATTTAAACCGTTTGCCCCATTCAGCTCCACCTCCAAATTCTCCATAGACTCCGACATCTCATCAATGAACCCTTTTTTCGATTAGAGATTTGTACCTTTTTTCTTTAGAGGGTTTGGGCTCAACCTCTTTAGTTGGTAGGAGTATAGTTACTTTATCTTATACAATGTTGTAGGTATTATTTTTCCCATCATGTATTGCTACCCTATCAAAATACCAGGGTCTACCCAACAGAAGGTGACAAGCGTTCATGTTGATGTCTCACCACACACTATCCTTATACTTGGACCCAATGGAAAAGGAAACCAAGCAACGCTTATTGAAAACTATTTTGTTTCCTTCTTATTTCTAGCCAAATTGTAGGGACTAGGGTGTTTCTCTGTTTCCAACCCCAATTTCTTGACAACCTCCTCAAAAGTTATGATCTCACATCTCCCTAAATCAATCACAAGCTTACATATCTCACCCCAACAGTACAAGTCGATTGAAAGATATTGTTGTGATGCCAATCATTGCCCTCAGACTTGTGAGGTGTGAAGAATGCCCTCTTCATAACTAACAAAGGACCCTCATCTCCCTAGACAAACTGCTTCTCTCCCTTTCTTCTCATCATATGTAAGCCCTTGTTCAGTATCAACCAAATTATTGTCCACATATTCTTCCTTATCAACAAACAACCCGTTATCATAACGGTCTCCCATCCTACAATCTGTCATCGTATGACCCACTTCACCACACTTGAAACGCTGTGTAGAGGCACTAGTCAGAGCTGCCCTATTAGGTTGCACATTCGCTTGCCATCTATTCTTTCTATTCTGTGTAGGTGGAACAACATTGAAATTAAGGAGTGTGGAGTTTGCGCGCCGACTCCCGTCCCCCCCCCCCCCCCCCCCCCACTACACCATTGACCTCCTAGATAGTCTTTTTCAAATGTAGGGCCTTTTGATGGGCTTCAGATACATTAACAGGATCAAATAAAAGAATCTTGAAACTGTTGCCTCACACCTCCAATGTACCCTGAAACCAACTGATTGTCTAGTTCTGCAAGATCAACATGCGCCACCAGCCTAAAGAACTTTGCAATGTATTCATCCACAGAATCCGTTCCCTGGCTGAGATTCTGAAGCTATTAATACATCTTCCTCACATAATTATGGGGTAAGAACACCGTTCTCATGTGTTTCAACAATTTCTCCCAACTGTTGATCTTTGACTTTCCCTAGTAGACTCGACTTTACTTCACCAGCTAACACCACACATTGGCTCTCCCTCTGTACTTTGGTATCCACCAAACGAACTTCGCTATCGTCAGGGTCCTCCTTGAAATCCAAGACATCCTCCACAGCGGCAACTCAATCCAGGAATTCTTCGAGCTTTAAACAACCTTGAAACTTCGATATGTCAAGTTTGAACCCTGCCTTCCATTTGCTAGCGTTGTTAGGAACCAAAGAACAACTCCCTCCTCGCTCTACACCCCGTAAACGGATTAATGGGCTTTTCCTCAACACTATCCCCATCCTCCTCCTCTACGGAACATAGATTTGATTGACAGGGACAACTATTAGCAATGGCAGTAGTGGCAAATCGAGCAGCCAATGCTTCAATTGTGTCACCAAATTGATCAAAATGCTCCTGCATTCATTGCAAACATGCCTCTAGTTGCTCATCATGTGCTGCCTCATCACATTCACACACATCGCCAATGGTTGCATGTCTTCTCCCACATGCTTCTCTGCGTGCTATGGTAGGAAAGTAGTTGGGCTCTGATATCAATTGATACAGCGCAGCTGGGCTCTAAGATCAACTGATGCAGTGTAGCTGAGCTCTAATACCAACTGATGCAGCGTGACGTAGTGAGAAGCATAATTTGCACTTAGTAAACTTCACAACTCTTCTATAAATCCTAGAAAATTCTAAGAAATATATGGAATAGGGGAAAACTCTCTCAAGAGTGTTTCTTATTAATAAAATTGAAGAAAAACATAAATTTGGGGGCCAAGCCCTCCTTATTGTGCTTAAATAGAAGTTAGACATGTAACTTTGAAAAGAAAATTACAAAACTAGCCTTTATTGAAATAATCACAAACTCCCTCAAGCGAAGTGACTAATAGTGGGATAGAAACTTTGCTCGACTCTTGCTTGACCTTCGCTTGAGCGAGTTTGCGATAATTTCAATAAAGGCTAGTTTTGTAATTTTTTTTAATGGTTGTGTCCTTAACTTCTATTTAAACACCATAAGGACTGTCTAGACACCCAGTTGATATTATTCTTCAATTTTATCAATAAGAAACACTCTTGAGAGAGTTTTCCCTATTCCCTAAAATTCTTAGAATTTTCTAGGATTTGTAGAAGAGTTATGAAGTCTAGTGTGTAGATTTTGCTTCTCACTACGTCTCTCTCTCTCTCTCTCTCTCTCTCTCTCTCTCTCTCTCTCCTTGAATCAAGATCCATACACAAGAACAGAGAAGAAGGAATCATCAAATGAATTACAACGGAAGAGTTACATAAGTAAACAGATAAGAAACACCTTTAGAAAACACCAACATTATAAACTTAAATACTATCCATGGAACCAAGGTCTTAGAACATGACACTTTAATGCTATGTTGAAAAGAAAAATTGCAGAGACTGACTTGCTTTTGTAGTAAGTTAATATGATTTAAGCTAGATTATGAAATTGATGAAATATTCAAAATGAATATTGAAGGTACTAAGTTTTGTCTACTAAGAAGGTAAGAAATATAAACCAAGAATCAAAATTTACTATGGATATTGAGGAAATACAGAGTGTAACTAAATAGCGCTGCATCTGAATAATCAATTGTTCAATACACCATGGCTAAAGATGTACCGAACATGTATCAGTGCCTTCTCCATAATGTACCATAAATCTAGCATTACCTTGAAAGTATGGATGGTGAGTATGCCATCGTATGTCATAGGATCAGACTCATCTTAAAAATTAGGAATTATCTTCGAGCTGCATTTCTTGAACTTTCTTTGAGTCGTAAACAAATACTTTCTGTGAAACTTGCCTTTATATTGAACATGAACCAGAGATTTGCTTAGGGGGGAGAGTGGAATTTTAATACATTATATCACAAATTTTCTCTTTAGATATGTTGACCGATTTTTTTTTTCCTATATTAATTAACTGACAGGTTGTATTATTTGTAGATCACTGGGTGAACCCTGTCATGTTGGATGCTCCTGTATCTGGAGGTGTTCTTGCTGCAGAAGCTGGGACACTTACTTTCATGGTATAATTTCACTTCTGACCTTCAAAGTCAAGAAATTGAATTCATTCTGATTTGATTATGGTCTTAGAATGGAAAGAATGACGCATTGCTTAGTGGAAACACTTTGGACTTATCCCTTAGTGATGTACATCAGTTTTGTTTAATCTGCATAATCTGAACTCAGTATATGGCTGGGGAGTGGAGAATGACATTTTTTCATAATAGCCATTGCAGGGTTGATTTGTTAAATGGTTTTGTGGAGCATATGATGAATGGATGCTGATCAGAATATGGTACTGATTTTAAGTTTGATATTGGGCTTTGTTTCCAATTTTGGCTATATGGAATAATGGAAGTAAACGAACTGAACTTCTCTGATACAGTTATTTACCTCATCCATTGTTTCTTTTTGGTGCTGTGAAACTAGTTTTGTGGGGTCTTAACTTGGATGGGTTTAGTAAGATAGAAAAAGTAAGAACCTGGGTATAGGATATTATCTTTTTCGGCCATAAAAGGAACATGTTACATTTCATACTGCACTAATTACAATCAACAACTGTTATGGCTTCCCCTTTTTCTCATCTTCTTCGGTGACTTCTTATTACATATATTTGTGGCTGGAAATGATTGGCATTGGTTTAAGTCCATCCATCCAGCTAAACTGTACTCTACTTGTTTAAAATTGGACTAAAAATCTCAAAATTGACCTATCTGAGAAATGCCAATCCTGGACCAATCTGGCAACCTGCTATTTGCTTAAATTCAAGAGTAACATATCCATAAATGCTAACCAAGTTGGCAGGTGAAGCATTCTAACCAGAACCCAACTTGTTTAGGCCTCAAACATTAAGAATTGCACAATTCAATCACTTTTAAGTTAGTAAATTTGCAAGTATGGATTTCAACTATACTGTATCTAATTATAGCCTTTCTCTCAAAGATATTAATTGGTTATGCCATTGCTTTAACATTTTACAGATTTCTTTTTCCTTTTGGAATTATATTCAGTTATCATAGGGGGCATTTTTTGATGTAGAGGGGATTGTGTACGGCTAGGGAAAAAGTCCTTGGTACTAGAGGTTGAGGAGGCCGTGTTAGGTTGATGGCACCAAAGTATTGTGCTCTGATAATAATCAACTTATGAACCAAGGCTAACATTTTGTCCAGGTTGGTGGATCTGAGGAAGCCTATCGGGCTGCAAAACCCTTATTCCTTTCAATGGGCAAAAACACAATATACTGTGGGAAAACAGGAAATGGTTCGGTAAGTTCTCATACATACTTGTTACAACATTCTGGTGTTATTTTTTGTATTTTTTTTTTTATAGAGTATTTAAATGTTATTTAATGATTGAAAAAATAATTTCATACTCTCAGTATACATTCTTAAAGCTATTTGTTTTATTTCCCTTCCAAGGCGGATCTTACTTTGCTTGTCATCCTATTGACTTGGACTAACAAAGAAGTGTGCATATGACCACGTAGTTGGGGTTAGATGTTGTGAAAAATTATTATATTAAACAATGAGTTCTCATAAACCATGCGGTTTATTTGATAAAACACAAAATAATTGTAGGTTGTTTCCATGCTTTGTATTCTCATCTTTCTAGGCAGAACTGAAAGTTCAAATGTAGCTATTTTGAAATTTAAATATGGGTGAGTCATGAATCATAGAAATTTGTAGTGCATACCAGGCAATGGGTTAGGTCTTATATAGCATCTTTTAGTATTTATACTATTTATGAAGAAAGCCCTACTGCTGTGCCATGAGAATAAATTATCAGGATAATCTCTGTATATTGGATAGCTAACAAAATCACTTAGAAAGCCCCAAAAATTCAATTAGATTGATCTGTTGGTTTGTTGAATTAGTATTTTCTGATCCATGTGGCAATGGAAGTTGCGATCACTTGAATTTACTTGTTTTCCATGCATAGATTCTGTGGCATAATTTAACATAGTTTGCATCTTGTTTTTCATCACTAATACAACACTGGTTGTATTGTGTTTTGAAAATGTTATAAGCTACTGCTTATTTATAATCTAGCATGCCCATACTAACATGTTTATTTGGATAAGGTGGTGTAAGTCATGCCCTTGCAACGCATACTTGGAAATGAGCATAACTCATCAACTCAGATGGGTCTAAACCTGGTCTCAGCTGAAATTTGATTTGATTTGATTTTTTTTTTTTTAAAGAATCACATTGACCGTGCTTAGGTCTTTATCTTGCTTTTGTGGTTGTTCACCAGTCATGAGTGACATGATGCAAATGTTGTACGCCTAGAAAGATGGGAACTGTTAAGAAAAGATCAAAATTATCTGTTTAAGGACACCCTTCTCAGGTTTCCTTCCATCATCCTTAATCATCTTAATCATTATGAGGACACACTTCCCTGTTGCCTGTGTGATAGTCACCGCAACTGAAGGAAAATATAATTGTTCTCAGTTCGTTCTTGAACTTGCGCTTAATGCTTATAGCCTATCAGAATTTGTTGCTAGTATATTAAACTTTGAGCATGGTTTGTTGTTTAGGCAGCAAAGATCTGCAATAATTTGGCAATGGCTGTAAGCATGCTTGGTGTCTCTGAAGCCCTTGCTCTTGGCCAGTCTCTGGGAATTGCTGCCAGCACTCTGACAAGAGTATTCAACTCTTCAAGTGCTCGCTGTTGGAGTAGGTATTTAATACTTCTCTACTATTGACCTGTTAGTGAGATTTGATGCTCTTCTTTGAGCAAGACTACAATGGAAGCACCAATTCCTTATACCAGTTCTGAAGTTTGAGCTAAGAGACTACCTTAATCTGACCAAATGTTTGTAGCAGTAGAATGAAATAGAACTAAGGTGGTAGCTCTTCCTTGAATTAGGTTGCGCAGGAAAGTGCTTAAAATAGCCCCAAAAATGAAAAGAGAGAAAAAAAGAAAAAGAAAAAGAAAAGGTTCCTTGCAGACCCAAATGTTTATTGGATTCACCTCCGTTTCTTCTTTTCTTTTCTCTAACATCTTCTTTTTTTATTTATTTATTCATTTTTACGACATAGAAACGAACTCTCATTGAAAAAGTAATTTGGGTAAAGACATCTGCCCATCTGTAGTAGAAACTGTTACAAACTCTCATTAAGAAGTGGGCAGCCAACGTATATCAAGCACATATAACACATTATTGCATTAACTGAAACAAATCAGAAACATGGCTTTGCTAAAGCATGAGATACCGGCAGATCATAGTTGTTTTGAGAGATATAGAAGGTAAGTAAGATTGAATTTCTCTGCTGATGGGGTATATTATCAGGTTCTGGCTCAAATTTAAGTAAATTTAGCATCTTATCTAGGTTAAGTAATATGTATATATACTAAGGACATACAAATGACAGTGACAGCTACAATCCAGTTCCTGGAGTGATGGAAGAAGCACCCTCTTCGAGGAATTATGATGGTGGGTTCGCATCTAAGCTTATGGTAAGTGATCTAGGACTGTTGCTTTTGAAATTATGTTTTTGTTAATATTGAAGTACAAAACACGGTCATGAGCAATAAGAATAAGACCAATAGAGACTTCATAAGAGACTATTTGAGTTGCAGATTGTACTGCTCCTAGAAATGCATATTACAAATAGAGAGGAATGGAAGTTCCCAAATCGTTCAGTGGGCCACACTTGGATGGGATGTGAAGACCTTTGTTGTGTTTGGCGCAAAGATATAGCTCTTTGTTTGCAGTGAACATAACTATTCTGGTGCTATGGCTTACTAAAATCTAAGATGAGTAAAACAGTTTTGTTGATGCATCTTTGATTACATCTGCATTTTAGGTATATCATCTATTTCCTCATTCATAAAGTGACACTAATACTTCCTTATTATCAAATTCTATAGAAATGGACATCCATAAAAGTTCATATAGCCAGTAGAAGTTCTTCTGTTTATTAGGTCTCATTGGAAAATGTCAATGAATCTTACATTTTCTAGTACATATTATGTTTTATAGAAGTGTAGAAGGCTTTTCTCGTCCAGGAAAAAAAAAAAGGCTATATTTCTCTATGGTAACTTTAATTTCATATTTGATTTCTACAGTAAGTATATTGTTTTAAATGGTCAAAGTGTGAGGTATGGTAATCAATATACAATCTAATTCATGTTCTCAGCAGGTGCTGCATTTGTTAATTTTGCATTCCATTGATGATATGATTCTTGGTTTTTCATGTCATAAAATATTATCGAAACATGCCTAGCAAATGATCTTGAATTTCTCTTCCAATAATCGTTGGACCCGCGTACTAACCATGAGTCATTCAGCATTGAGTTTAAATTTTTCTGTATGATGCAGGCTAAAGACCTAAATCTTGCTGCATCATCAGCCAAAGACATTGGTCAAAAGTGCCCGTTGACATCCGAAGCCCTAGAGATGTAAGTCCTTTTGCATTTTTATACCAACTTTTAGGCCTTACGGTTGTAGTGTCATTCAGTTTCCTTTCTTCTTCTTTTTCTTTTTTAAACAATAATTTGGGTTAATTATACCTTGTAGTCCTTCACTATGGGGTCATTTGCAATGACCACCGTAAACTTTAAATTTGAGCAATCAAGTTCCTAAACTAGGAGTAGTTGCAATGATCCCCACTAAAAATTTCTTCAATTCTTGTCATTTTAAATTTAATCTTTATATGCTCAACTCGTGATCAAAGAAAAGATAAAATAAAAATAAGCACTTGATAATTTGATGATGTGCTAAGCACTAAAATTTGGATTGACTTGTAATGGAAATTGGAGAAATTTTAACAATAGGGCTATTGCAGCTAATTATAGTTTAGGAGGTTGATTGCTCAAATTTTAAATTTAGGAAGGACATTTCAACTAACCTCATAGTTTAGATTGAAAAAAATACAATTTATCCTAATAATTTTATCATTGGGCACTTCACTTAACTATCATTTCATGTCGAATAATTCTGATAATATATCTTGTACTCAGTTGTGTGGTACTTATCGTTTAACTTTTAGCACAACTGGTTTCAAGCTTGGTATAAAGGGGAATTTGTTATGTTGATGGCCAATCTAAAACTTCAAGTAACAATTTACTGGCGAAAATGCTGTAGCCTAGACCAATTAGTTGGAATAAATCTTAACTGATTTGAGCTTATCCTAAATTATCACTTTATTTTCTCAGTATAAAGAGGCAATCCATACACATTTAGTACATAATTTGGGTAAATTGTATTGATTCATGGCCTAACAGAAAAGGTATAAACAATGAGGCTAAAAATAAGAAGTATGGTGAAGGTCACACATATATGTAAAATAAAGTAATCACATATGCAAGGTCACGCATATGTGTAAAATAAAGTTATCACATACACATTCAATTTTAAATATATTCTTCAATATTCAAGAATGAAGAAAGCTATTAAGAGTTTAGGATGTAAGAAGAAATGAGGATTGAAAAGAGTTATATGAAGATTATGAAATACATTTGGAGCTTGTAGTTCATGTCCAAAAATATGTTGGAGACATCTTGTTCTCTTACATCAATGCTGCTGTATGTTGAAGTTTATACCTAATTAGAACCAAACCTTTGTTGAACCATATTGTTGGAAATTGGAATAATACACCAATAGTCTACAGCGAGCTGCTACTCATATTGATAGTAAAACTTACAACCCTCCGCCTTCTTGGTCTTCCGTCATTTTCCAAGGCCTACAATCGACCTGATACTATGTCACACTAGTCAAAAAGAGCTATGTTTTCAATTTAAGGGGGTGACTTTTTATGTGAGACTAATATGGAAATCATAGATGTTTAAACTATTTTCAAAGATTGTGATTGAACAAGTTCTAATGTGTGTTTATCTTAAAAAACTTTAGAGAATCTAGATTTTACTTAATGAGGTCCATCTCCTTAAATTCTTTTCATCTCAAGCTTCTTTTCCTCATCTTCAAAGTTGATGTTGTTTGTAGTACAAATTATAAAGGTTAATAGTTATTGATTTGATATTGTTAGGCTTAAATTCAGCTTTTCGGTTAAAGTAGTGTCTCAGAAGGTTAGTGTAAATCCCTCACAAAAAGATATTCAAAATTTTGGTATACAACTCTCTAAAATATAAACCCCAATGATTGTTATTACGGTCAACGTTTTGATATGGAAAGTGTACGGTGAAATTGTACGTTTTGTTGGTTCCTCCCACTATAGACTGATTGTGATTCCCTAATGATGAACTTTGGACTTGGGGGTGGCATGTGACACTTGGATTGTTTAGTAGCTTGATGAGATACGGTAGAAGAGTCAAATGTGGAATGAGAGATTTATTGGATTATTCATGCTTGAGTCCCACATTGGATGCTAATGATAAGGCTGAGTGGTTAATATAATATTATTAGACCGGAACTCACAGACTTAAACTTTTGGTTTTAAGTGGTGTCCCAACATGTTGTCTCAAGCCCTTAAAAAGAAACTCCCCAAGGTGTTAATATTCAACTCTCCCCAACCCAAAACCCAACTGTTCAAGGTTTTTTCCTCAAAGATCAGTCTGTGATTTAGGACTTGTAACTTTCAACCAAGCTTATTCTGTAATTTATTCATACTCTACTTTCATTTTTCTTATCAATGTGGCATTGTATTTTTGTTACTTGAAAGTGCACAGACTTGTTTTTGGCTTGTGTCATCATTACAGTTCTTATATATCCCCAGCATTCTAATTACAATGCCGTCATGCAAGAACTGAGCTAATATATATCGTTGCACATCCATGTTTTATTTGCTACAATTCGGATTATTGCGACAGGACTTTTACAATGTAGAGAATTTCTAGTTTTATTATAGGTTTAAGCTCTTAGAAATTTGAGTTAGGTTTGTATTAACGTCGAACTAAAGATCAAAATGAACTTAAGCGAAGGTTTTGTTAGTTTTTTAACCTATGGCTTTTGGTGGAAATTAAGCTATAATGCAACAAGAACAAGATGAAGAAGCTTGAAATTACTAAAGCAACATGATATGTTGAATCATCGCAAACTTATGAACCATTTCTTTGCCGCAGATATACAGAGCTTTGCAATGATGGCCATGAAGCCAGGGACTTCTCTTGTGTTTTCCGTCATTATTACTCTGGCATGGATGAGCTATAGTTCAACCAGTAAAGTTTGCTTCAAGAAGAATCTTAAATGTTGGACAACTTTGAGCTTCTTTTTGTAGGATCCTACCTTGCCATTTCACAGGCTTCATGGTTTAACTTTGTTATTGTTTGTTGAAGTGGTTTGTTTCTTTACGCTAATTGAATTAAATGCTAGTGTCCTGTAACAGTCCTATGGATCTAAGAAATCTATGAATGGAGACAAATGGAAAGAAAAGAGATAAAAGAAACAATAAACGTTTACTGAAAATTGGCAATTGAAGGAACCAAAACCTCCAGATCCAATCTGAGTTTACAAACAATTGAATACCTCGTTCTCCATTGTTTTCCCTATTTAACAATCTACTAAGATTCCCACCAATACAGTAACAAAAAACTGCTTATATATCATCAAGTAAAAACGACATCATTTACTACACTTTATCTACAAAGAAAACGCAATCTTTAGCTATATAAAATGCATACTCTACTTTCATGTGCACTGCCAGATGTCTTCCTTCTCTGACTGTTTATTTATTAATGCCACGTGTTAACATCTCCACTGTTGCCTGTGATCCCTTCACTGTGTGCATTAAAGCTTGTACATCGAGCTCCTTACAACATCCTCCCTTTCTAAAGCACCTTGCCCACAAGGTGTGGGTAAGCCTACTTTAAGGTGTAGAAATCCTCCCATGTAGTATCATTAGGGGATTGGCCAGCCCAAGGAACTAGTAACTCAGTAAAAGGGCTGTTATTCTTAGGACAAGAGCGACGAGTGAGGACTTCCATTGGCTCAGGTTGAATGACTCTGTCTAAGTCCACCGGTAGTAAGATGGATACAATCGCTGTGTGAGAACCCAACTTGGGTTTCGGTTGAGAAACGTGGAAGACAATATGGGTTTTAGCTGCAGGAGGTAAATCCAACTCATAAGCTACTGATCCTACCTTACGAATAATAGTAAAGGGCCCATAGAACCTTGGTGAAAGCTTCGGGGAGTACCTTGTGACCACAAAATTATGTTTGTAAGGTTGCAAGTAGAGGTAAACCTGTTGCCTCAGCTCTAAATTCCTTTCACTTTTCTTTAAATCGGCATATTTTTTCATCTGCTGTTGAGCCTGTTGTTAATAGAATTAACAGCTCGATATGTGCCTACCTAGTCTATTAAGGCAGCATATATTCTACTTTATTTAGTCTAGTTATATATAGAAGAGTATATTGTATATAGGTAGATAATTAATAGGCGTTTATTCTTATTCTTACCTTGCATAATTCGATGTAATGGCTGATTTTCAGCCTTGTAATTAGCCTGACAATTTCCATATAAAGTGAGCAACTCTCACAAGGAGAGATATTTAGAACAAAACCATTATTAACATGGTATTAGAGCCACAAATTATTTTTGTGGTTTTCTCTCGGCTTAGCTGAATCCTTGGTTTCTTAGTTTTCGGTAGTTTTTGAGGGTAGCGGTAGTTTACGTTGCTTAGTAGCTGTCGACTGGAGTGTCTTTGGTTGTGAAGGATTCTGGTTCGGCAATTTCCAATGACTTGGGGCTGTAGGTGATCGGTGGTGCTGTCGATGATTTTTGGTGGGCTCTAAACTGTTCTTTGGCAATTTTTGTGGAGTTCTGGTGCGGTGGTTTTCTGGTTCGGCGGTTCTGTTTTGGTACTATGCAGTCTTAGAGCATTTTCGGTGAATTAGGTCTTATACTCTTGATTATAATTTCTATTGCAATTCTGGTTTAGGTGTGTGGTTGTCGAAATTTTTTCTGCAACTGATGTGGTTTGAGCTATTGTAATTTTGGTGTTGTTGGATTTTCTTTCTGTGACTATCGCAATCTTGGTTTGGTTGTCAGAATTTTTTTTCTTGCACTTCTCGTGGTTTGGGCTGTCGCAAATCTCATGTTGTTAATTTTTTTTTTTTTTTTTTTTTTGCACTTGTCGCATTTTGGTTTGGGTTGTTGCTATTATGGTGTTGTAGGGAAGCATTGCTCGATCACCCTATTGCAGTAACTGTTGTGATTTCTTTGCTCTGTTCATTTTTTTTTTTTTTTTTTTTTTGTGGTTATTATGTCAGGAGAAAATTCTATTGTTCGTCTTACTGGCAAGAACTACGCCAGTTGGGAATTCCAGTTCCGGATGTTTGTGAAAGGGAAGGAGTTGTGGGGTCATTTGGATGGGTCTTCTATGGCTCCAACTGATCCCAAAGAGCCTAGTTCATGGGAAGGCAGGGATGCCAAAATTGCTTTCTAGCTACTCAGCTCTGTTGAACCTCATATGATCAATAATCTTCGTGGGTTCACTACTGTTAAGATGATGTGGGATTACCTTCGATGAATTTATTATCAAGATAATTTTGCCCAAAAGTTTCAATTGGAGTTAGACATCGGAAACTATCGCCAAGGGAACCTCTCTATTGAGCAATTTTATTCTGGTTTTATTAATCTATGGAGTGATTATTTTGGGTTGGTGCATTCTCAGGTTCCTAAAGAAGCTTTAGGAACACTACAAGTGGTTCACTCTGAGAGCCAGCGGGATCAATTCTTAATGAAGCTCCGACTCGAGTTTGAAAGTGCACGAGCTGGGTTAATTAACGAGCTGAGTGAACTCTCGCGTGAAGAACAGGGTCTCGACTCACAGCTTGGCCTTGCTTAAGACACTGGTGGTTCTGAGATGGTCAATGTTGCATACGCTGCTCAAGGCAAAGGATGATCTAGATCTCATCCACAGTGTTATAGTTGGAAGGAAATTGGGCACATTGAAAAACATTGCAGCAAGAAATTCTGTAATTATTGCAAGGAGGGTCATATCATTAATGATTTTCATGTACGCTCTTAGAATTGATCCTCTTATGCTTTTCACACTGTTGTTCAGTCCACTTTTGTACCCATCTTCTACTCAACCTGTTGTTCCAGGTTCTTCTTCCAACATTACCCCCGAGCAGGTTCAACATATGATTATTTCCGCCCTTTCTGCTCTTGGTCTCCAAGGTAAGAAACATCTTCTTACTTCTCCTTGGTTAATTGACTCTGTGGCTTCCAATTACATGACTGGCAGTCCAATAGCTTTACATGATGTTCGTAAGTATGATGGTGAGCAGCATATTCAGATTATCGATGACAGTACTCTTTCTATTACTGCGGTTGGAAATCTGAGGTCTTCTTTTACTAATGATTTCGTGTATTCTGATTTATCTGCCAATCTCATTTCTATTGGACAATTAGTAGAAGAAAATTGTTCTCTTCATTTTGATCGTTTTGGTTGTCGTGTGCAGGATTAAGCATTGGGACAAGAGATAGCAAAGGGGCCTAAAGTGGGATGTCTTTTCCATTCTTCGTTCAATTTTTGCTGGTTGTTTTGCTATTGCTAATAATCATAGACATTGTTGGCATAAGAAATTAGGTCATCCTAACTCTGTAATTTTGAGACATCTTATAAAACATGGTTATTTGAGTAATACAAATGGAGTTTTTTCCTTGTCTTTTGATTGTGCCCCTTGTAAACTTGGAAAAACAAATCTTTTCCTTTTTCTTTGCAGGGTAGTTGTGCTTCTACATGTTTTCAAATTATTCATTCTGATGTTTGGGGTATGAGTCCTGTTCTTTCTCATGCTCAATACAGGTATTTTGTGACATTTATTGACAATTACAGTCGTTTCACGTGGGTCTATTTTCTTCGTTCTAAAGCCGATGTGTTTTCCACCTCCCAAACTTTTGTTGCCTATGTAGAAACCCAATTTCCTACATGTATTAAGAACCTACGCTCAAATTCTGAGGGAGAATACATGTCTCATGCTTTTCAATCTTTTCTCCAACAGAAGGGCTCTTTCAGTGTTCGTGTCCTTACACCCCTCAACAGAATGGTGTCGATGAGCATAAGAATAGACATCTTTTAGATGTTCGTACATTAATGCTTGAATCTTCTATTCCTTCTAGATTTTGGGTAGAAGCATTATCTACGGCTGTATATTTGATTAATCGTCTGCCTTTTCCTACCTTGCATCTTGATTCTCCATATTCTCGTTTGTTTGGTGTTTATCCTAATTATAATTCTCTGCATGTTTTTGGTTGCGTTTGTTTTGTTCACTTACCTCCCATTGACCGTCAAAAGCTTGATGCTTAATCCCGCTTTTCTTGGCTATAGTAAATCTCATAAAGGGTTTGTGTGTTATGATGCGAATGGTAACAAGTTTCGCATTTCTCACAATGTGAATTTTTTTTTGATCAATATTTCTTTCCGTCTCGTACTAATCATGTTTCTTCCTTTATTTCGCTTCCTCCTTTTGATGATGTGTCTAGTACTCTTTCTCATTTCAAGCCAGGTATTGTGTATCAGTAACGTCGCCCACTGTCTCTTCCTTCCTCTGCACCTCCACCTAATCCTATTTTTCCTGAGCCACGTCGGTTTACTAGGGTTTCTCGGCTCATGAATTGGTATGGTTTTTCTTCTTCCGCTCTTTAGGCTACTCTTGATACTACTTCTGTGCCTAAATCTTATTCTTAGGCTTCTACTCAAGAGTGTTGGCACCAACTATGCAGGACGGAGTTTAGGCTCTTTAGGACAATCACACTTGGGACATCGTCCCTTGTCCTGCTGGCGTTAAGCTTATTGGGAGCAAATAGATCTACACCATTAAGCTATGTGCTGATGGCTCTATTGAAAGACATAAAGCTCGTCTAGTGGCACTCAGGATTCGACAAGAGTATGGGTTGATTATGAGGAAACATTCGCTTCCGTGGCCAAAATGACTACTGTCTGCACTGTTATGACCATTTATTTTTCGAAAGGATGGTCGCTTCATTAGATGGATGTGAAGAATGAGTTTTTACATGGTGATCTGAAGGAAGAAATATTTATGTCTTCTCCTGCTGGCTTGTTTCCTTCCTTTTCTGTTGAGGTTTGTCACTTGAAGCGGCCTCTGTATGGTTTGAAGCAAGCACTGCGGGCATGGTTTGAGAAGTTTCGTACTACTTTACTGGATTTCACTTTTACTTAAAGTCAGTATGACTCCTCTCTATTCTTTCGCAAGACTACCATTGTGATCGTTATACTTCTTATGTATGGCGATGATATTGTGATCACTGGATCTGATCTCCAGTTAACTCCAGTTAATTGAGCAACTCCAACAGTGCCTCAAATCTTTGTTTCATATGAAAGATCTTGGTCTACTCCAGTGTTTTCTTGGACTTGAGGTTCAACATTTTCTAAATGGCACGCTATCACATCAGCATAAGTATACCCAAGAACTTCTTTCTTTAGCCAGTCTTCAAGATGGTAATTCTGTTCTTACACCTATGGAGGTCAATTTGAAGCTGCATCAAGCGGGTGGTGATTCCTTATCTGGCCCTTCGATGTATTGGCAACTGCTACATTGTTTGAATTATTTGACCATTACTCGACTTGATATCTTGTTTGCTGTTCAGTAGGTCAGTTAGTTTACATAGGCTCCGTGCTAAACATATTTGGCCGCTATCCGTCGTTGATAATAGCTTAAAAGTGCTTATTTTTCCTATTAAAATAAGTATTATCATACTTTATTATAATTTAATTATTGCATTTTATATTTAATTGTGGAATATTGATCAAATATTAATATTAAGATTAAATGATATATTAATGCAAGAAATTATGTTATGTAGGAATTACAAAAGAAATCAAAGAGTAAAAGCCAAGAGGTAGGTCAAAAGAAGAAGTCTATCCTATGCCCAAGATAGAGTCCAATGTGTAATACAAGAAGAGGTGAAACCAAACTACTGGACCCATGAATTGGATAAACATTCTAATACTACTACATGACAAAACCAAGAAGAAAAAGATGTCTTCGGCTCTTATAGAAAGAAGCAGAGTTTTATTTCAAGTGTAAGAGAGAGACATGGAACAAATAGAAGACTTGGATTCTTATACTTGTGCAAATTCCAAAAGAAGAATGACTCATATCTCTATAAGAGAAGCAACACGACAACAAACAAGAAAGCCGAAAATTATAGAAAAAAACGACGCACGACACAAGAGAAGAATTTTCGGCAGCTTTTCTTTCTATTTATTTTCTATTTATGATATTTAGTACTTAAATCTCTAGCTAAGGTTAGGGGTGAAACTTAGTATTTTTATTATGTGTTCTTGAGACTATTTTATTTGTTCTTCATAGATTAATGATTAAATGTTGGGGATGATTTTTATTTGAAAGTAATTTAATGAGACAAGTTTATTTTGATTCATTATGATTTTTGTTTATATCAAATACTTACTTTGTTTGATTTGTTATGATTCGAAAATATATTGAATGCTTAATACATTGTAACATGTTTTTGAAATCAAATTCTCAATCAATCCATGTTTAATTTATTTTATATTTACTTTGTGCTTAATTATTTTATTTTTCGATTAGGAGAGTTGATTTTTTATCAAGTTGAATTAAAAATATATGTCTCAGGAATACGTAATATAATACTAGGTAGATCTCTGAATCTTAGTGTTTTCATTAATTTTCTCCTATTTACTTTTTATTAATTTAGTTTAGTTGATTTAATTTTAGTTTATAATCTCGTCTTTGCTCCACTTTTTAGTGGAAAAACGACTCAATTTACTTTTCTGTACAATAATAGGAATTTTACTAAGTATCTACCATTCCCTGTGGATAAACCTCGTACTTATCTAAAATTTATTACTTCGCGACAACCTGCACTTGGGTTTACACATTTAAGTTGTCAACAAGTTTTTGGTCTTCTTCGATATCTCAAAGGGACATCTGGTCACGACTTTTTTTTCTTTAGGGAATTCTTTACAGTTTGAGGGTTTTTTTTTTTTTTTTTTTTTTTTTTTTTTTTTTTTTTTTTTTCTTCAGGGAATTCTTGGCGATGCCCTCATTTCTTGGAAGAGTAAGAAGCAGGCTCGTGTCTCGAAGTCATCCACGAAGTCTGAATATCGGGCTATTTCATCTGCCTGTTCTGAAATTGTATGCTTTGCGAGTTGTTAGGCGAACTTGGTGTTCCACAACTTACTCCTACTCCTCTTAATGCTGATAATACCAATGCTATTCATATTGCTGCCAATCCCATTTTTCATGAGCACACCAAACATATTGAAGTGGATTGTCACTCCATTCGTGGAGCCTTTGCTTGCTAAGAAATTACTCTTCCACACATTTCCACTGAACACCAAACTGCTGATGTCTTCACCAAGGCTCGCTCTCGTCCTCGCCATCAGTTCTTGATTGACAAATTGATGCTTCTCAATTGCCCAACATCAATTTGAGGGGGGATGTTAGCAGAATTAACAGCTCGATTTGTGTTGACCTAGTCTATTAAGGCAGCATATATTCTACCTTATTTAGTCTAGCTATATATAGAAGAGTATATTGTATATAGGTAGATAATTGATAGGCGTTTATTCTTACATTGCATATTTCGATGTAATGGCTGATTTTCAGCCTTGTAATTAACCTAACAGTTTCTATATAAAGTGAGCAACAAGGAGATATATTCAGAACAAAACTATTATTGACACCTGTTGCAGGTTTCGCTGAAGGAGAGTAAGTATTTGCTCCCTGCTCCGAAGCAGCTCATCCACCGCATTAACCTTGGTAGTACCAGGAATATATGTCAACAACCGAGAATGGGGTATGCCATAGACTGCTTCAAAGGAAGTCATGCGAATAGAAGCATGCCAAGTGGTGTTATACCAGTATTCCGCCCATGGAAGCCAAGAAGTCCATTGCTTTGGTCGATCCTAAGTGAAACAATGCAAGTAATTCTCCAAGCATTTGTTCACAATCTTAGTTTGGCCATCCGTGTGAGGGTAGTAACTGGTACTCATTTGCAAAGTAGTACCCTGCAGCTTGAAGAGCTCTTTCCAAAAGGCACTGGTAAAAGTAGGATCCCTATCCAAGACAATCGAAGTGGGCATGTCGTGCAGCTTGAAAATGTTGGCAATGAACAATTGAGCTACCTTTGCTGCTGTATATGGATGAGCAAGGGAAGTGAAATGATTGTACTTTGAAAGCCTATCGACTATCATCAGAATCACCGAGTGCCATTGAGAAGAGGGTAGGCCTTCTACAAAGTCTAAGCTGATATTTGCCCAAACTCGTGTAGGAAAAGGAAGAGGCCGAAGGAGACTAGCGGGAGAAGTGTTTTCATGCTTATTCCGTGGATTTAGGGCTTTGATACCACTTGTAATAGTCATGTGGATCTGTTTAAGAAATCTATGAATGAAGATAAATTAAAGGAAAAGAGACGAAAGAAACAATGAACGTTTACTGAAAATTGGCAATTCGAGGAGCATAAACCTCCAGATCCAATATGAGTTTACAACAAATTGAATACCTCATTCTCTCCTGTTTTCCCTATTTAACAATCTACCAAGATTCTCGCCAACACAGTAACAGAAAACTGTTTATACATCATCCAATGAAAACAACATTGTTTACTACACTTTATCTACAAAGAAAACGCAATCTTTAGCTACATAAAATGCATACTCTACTTCCATGTGCACTACCAGATGTCTTCCTTCTCTGACTGTTTATTTATTAACGCCACGTGTTAACATCTTCATTGTTGCCTGTGATCCCTTCGATGTGTACATTAGAGCTTGAACATCGAGCTCCTTACATGTCCCCTTGTATGTGAAACATGAAAATAAGTTGAGTAAAGCAACTAGAAAAGCCCCCTAAACTAACAACCGATTTTAGAATAGCTCTTTGAATTTTCAAGTGCACTAATGTGACTCATCAAACTATCAAAGTGTGCCAAAAATGCCACTTTTATTGAAATATTCCTATAATACTCTTATTTTCTTAAAACCTAAAATATAAAATTAATTAAAAAACTATTTTTTTTAAAAAAAAGAAAATTTAAAAAACTATTAATATAAAAAACTAAAAATTTAAAGAAATTAAAAAAAAAAAAAAAAAAAAACATGAAGAAAAGTGGTGGCTCGGCAGCCACCCATTTAAATTTTTAAATTTTTAAATTTCTTTAAATTTTTTAGTTTATATATATATATATATAGCACACTAGCGGAATCTATAAAGTGTTTTGATAAAATTTGACTGCAAGGAGTAATTTAGTTTTATAAATGTATATTTTTAATATATTGATATTTTTTTTAGTAAGAGTGACATGTCATCATTTTATTGTATTGATGTTAACACTAACATAATCCATTAAGTATTTTGACAAAATTTGACTACAATGACTAAATTGTTATTTTTTGCCTACCTTGAAGACCTTTGAATTATTTTTTATTCCGCAGTAAGCAATTTGTAACTTAGGCTAACCACATAGATTGATTTTGCATTTTTTTAAAAAATAATAATAAAAAAAAAAATATAGTTTACCTATTTTGATAAAAGTGGTTTTTTTGACACTCTTTGGTAGTTTGATGGGTCACATTAGCATACTTGAACATTTAGGGGTTTTTTTTTAAAAAAAAAAATTGCCCGTTAATTAATGGGACTATTTTATATTTTCCCAAAGGAAAACCTTGAAGACAAATTAAGGGAATTACGAAAAAACAAAAATAAAAACAAAAATACATTACAAAAACAGGAAGAAAAAGAAAGAGATTAATTCGCTTGTGGCTCTATGAGCAAAGGAAGATAAGCAGCATTGTATTCATTATAGAAGGAATACAATAAGTTCCTTTTGAGAATAGTATATTCCCCTCAAATGGCTGATAGTAATTCACATTTGAAAAAAAAAAAAAAAAAAAAAAAAACTAATAAAAGGACACCAAAAGGAAAGAAGGTTGAGCGTTGTTTGGCTGGCTAAAAGCGGTTGTACTTGTCTAAAGGGGGTAGGATTACCTTAATCAAGAACACTTTGTCTAATATGCCGACCTACTTCTTCTCATTGTTTCACCTCCCGGCTAGCATTGCTAATTTAATTGAGAAGCTACAGCAGGATCGGATTTTATGTAGGGATGAGTGAAGAGGTTAGATTCCACCTACTAAGTTGGCCCAAGGTATCTTCTCCAATCGCCAAGGGGGATTAGGGGTTCAAAACTTGCTCTTGTTCAACTGAATTCTTCTAAAGAAGTGGTTATGACGTTATGCCTATGAGAGATAGGCTCTTTGGAGAAAGGTAGTGACTGTTAAATATGATAGTCAGTAGGATGGGTGGTGCACTAATGAAGTTTTGGGGTCTTATAGGGTCAGTCTAGAAATTCATTAGGTGGAGGTTGGATGAGTTTTCTAGATGTTCTAGTTTCAAGGTCGAGGACAGCTCCAAGATTAGTTTTTAACACAATGTCTAGTATGGGTAACGGTTCCTTAAGGTAGCGTTTCTAGAGTTGTATAGCATTTCCTTCCTTTTGGATGCTTCCATGGCAAGCCATCTTTAGTTCTCTAATGGCTTTCCTCTGTGAAGCATCAATTTTGACTAGAGCAGCACATGACTAGGAGATGGAATTCTTTTCCGCGTTCTTCGATTAGTTGTATTCCATTAAGTTGGAATAGGATGGTGTTAACAAGCTTTGTTGGAACCCTTCCAAGAAAGAGTTGTTTGATGTAAAATCGTTCTATAATATCTTAATCCCCCATGATAGTATCTCCCCTTCCTTGGAGGTGTATTTTGCAGAGCAAGCCCCGTTGAAAGAGGATTTCTTTGTTTTGTCTACCACTTTAAGTAAGATCCTCACAATGGCCGGCGTCTTGCTCCATTGCAAGATAGCTAATGTCTTATGTTACTCTATCTTTGGGGTCTTTTTGACTTAGCTTGGGACATGCCTTGTTGGGCGACAACACATATACCACAATTGAAATTGACCCAAAACTACTAAAAAAATCCACATAATTTATTTTTTATTTTTTTTTTTTTTAATAAAAATCAAATCTTAAAATATATATATATATATATATATATATATATATATGGACCTTCGATATGTTAATGATGGATTTGGTCTAAATTCTTCATTTATTTTTTATTTTTTGAAAAGGTTGCCCATTCCCTAAAGAATAGCTATTCCTCTCAAAATATTCTTCTCCGTGATAGCTATTCCAATAAATAAGTCCCTACCAAATAAAGAAATAGCTATTCCAATGAAAGTCATTCAATTTCAAGAACTTATTCCGCGAATCTAACTAAACCTAATAGTTTATACAGCACATAATAACATACTTCCCGGCTTCAAGCTCAATGAAAGAAAGACTATGTTAGGTAGACAGTTTGCCTATGGGCGGCTATGGCTATAAGCCTATGGCACATGAGAGTTTGAAGGCTTAATATTAAATTGGGAGTCAAGGAAGAGGACCGCATTTTAGAGCCACTTGGGTGAAACAAGGAAGGAGAATTATGATGAAGAGAAGCAAACGAATCTTGCAGAAAATTAGTCTCTCTCTCTCCTCACATTCTTGATGGAGAGGCTCCAATAAAAGCAAAACAGATAGTAAAAGATGATGACAAATCAGCTGCCACACTCTCCACCCGTTATTTATGTTCATTTCAATTCATATGACTATGAAACATGCATAGATATGACTGACCTCAATCCTAAGATATCATAAACAAAAACATCTATCTACCGCATCAAGACTAAGCAAATAAAGCATGCTTTTCCTTTGTAAATGGTCACCTGATAAGAGAGATGCCAGATTCTGGGGCACACATCGATTTTAACGTACAAAGAGAATTCATCTACCAGTAAAGACTTTAAACATAGACAGAGACAAATGGTGGACCAATTAGGTTGAACAGACATTAATTTATCTGGGTTGAGGTGTGTCACATCAACTTTCAAGAGGTTTATGTCTTTGAGATAGAAGATCATAAATGGAATCAAGAGAACTTCAAGCTCGCACGGCACTACCCACCCCAACCATAAAAAGTAAAAACAGCATATCAGTTCATCAGCTTGGGGAAGGAAGCGTGCCAATGAATAACATGTTCACTTAGTCATATTTTGCAAAACAAAACTGGGTATACATAAGAAGAGCCAGAGGAATATTGTTTAAAGCTTTCCTTTTCGGCCAAGATTTGAACCTTACTTACCCCCAACCCCACTACTTGTTCACCACCTGTCGAGTCCATGTAGCAAAAAATAGATCTATTAATTTTTTTTTTTATAAGTAATCAGAATATCATTAAAAGCAAAAAGCAATACCCATGTAAAAAAAAAAAAAAAAAAAAAAAAAAGGAGAAAAAAGAACAAAAAAAGCATAAAAACTATGCACCAAATGAGCTATAAACGCAATTGTCCAAATATAAAAATTATTAAAGAAAAATTACTTAAGCTCCACCAATGTCCTGTCAAGGTCCTGGAAACTTCTATCATTTCTTTCTTTTCAAAGACACCACAAAAGACAAGGAGGCACCATCTTTCGCACAACACTGTGAGGGCTATCACCAGTCCACCAACAAGCAAACAAGTCAACTATTCGTCTAGGAATAACCCAAGACAGCCCCAAATGACTAAAAGATACATTCCATAAAGTACGAGCAATCTCACAATGGTAAAGAAGATTATCCATGGACACTCCCCTTCCCCTCTTGCACATACAGCACCTATTGATCACAATGACATGCCGATTTGTAAGATTGTCTATGGTAAGGATCTTTCCTAGGACTGCCGACTAAGCAAAAAATGCTGCTTTCAAAGGAATTATAGTTCACTAAATACTCTTCCAAGGGAAAGGAATGCCATCATTATAAAAAATGACATTGTAGGACGAGCTAAATACGAACCCTTTTTCTGGAGGGAGCCTACAAAAGCTTGTCTTCACCTTCTCGTCTCACTCCAACTGAATACAACAAATTGAAAAATGAAGCAAAGACATCCACCTATGAAGCATATGTTTTTTTAGGATGTACTGACTTACTATTAAATTAGGAAATCTGGTAAAAACAGTTAGGAGTTCCAAAATCCAAATTTTTACTTTTTCTTTTTTTAACAAGTACTAAAAAAAAGTAAAAATATGGATTTTGTCCAAATAAAAATAGCACAATCAGATATTTCATTTAAGTACATTCGAACTAGACATGAATTCAGAAACTTTTTAAGGATACATTAGATGGATCAGAATACATGCACCATAGATACACCTTGTAAATCATATAGAAGATGGAAAGAAAGACAAAAGCTAGAAATCTACTTCCACTGTACATGCACCTTGTAAATTATATGACTATCTTAAGGAATGCATCAGATGCATCATATCACAACATTTGTAATCAGTAAGGAATAAAAAGTTTATGCAACTATTTCCATCAGGTACGAGTCAATATCTTACCATGTCAGTATCTAGACCTCACATCCTTCTTGCCTTCTCTTCATTTTTGACTTGGAGATATTGACTTATGAGAAGGCGAAGATACAGAAGTCAAGAAAATCTGCAACTATTGTAGACTAAAGAAGTTTAAAAAGAGCATACCGTAATTTTTCTACTGAATATTTCTGCAACTGGCTTGCAACTCTTTGAGCTAAGCATGCATTAAAAATACATCAGGTTGGTAAGTGCAGACATACCAATACTCAAACTCTTAATCCTTCCTTAAATGTTGACTACGCTTCTAACTAAAACAGCAGCAACTCCAGCTACAGAAAAATGCCAGAAGTATCCATTGCCTTTGCTGGTTTACTAGGCGATGGACTGGATGGTTTCTCAATAAGAAATTCAAAAAACTTCACAATTCCAAAATATTGAACCATTGTACGTAAAGGAATAATTGGATGTGATCAAAGTTGGAATAGAAACCAAGTCCAATATTAGCTGGAGATGATGATCCATTGGAGAAACATGAAATCAAAAATCACTATAACAGTCTGGTCCTTTAGATCCAAAAAGTAGAAAACAACCAACAAAACCCCAAAAATACAACACAACCTAAAAGATCCATAATTTTTTCTTTCACTCGTCTCTCTCAACAACCAAACAGAAGACAACTCAAACTAATGAACCCATAATGCACCATCCAGACTTGAGGGTAAATTCATTAGACTCGAACTGAAAAGAAGTACTTCTCAGAAATCAAATTGCAATTCCTAAATTTTAGTACACATCAGAATTTTTTTTTTTTTTAAAAAAACTAAACTCGCCAGTATAAAAACTGCTCAACATCTCTATAAAAGGAAATATGCATAAACAGGGAGAGCAATTCCAAAAAAAACAACACAACTTAAAAATGAGAGAATTAATCTATTTTTTGTTGATTAGGCAACACCCAGATTTGAACTGGGGAAAGAGGATCTGCAATCCCCCGCCTTACCGCTCAGCCATGTTGCCAAAATTTTTATAAAATATTTTTTTTGGATTTTTGTTTTTGTTGTGCCAAAATGAAATAAAAGAAAATGAAAATCTCCATTTTTTTTGGGTGTAAATCATTTATAGTGTCGTCTACATGCAAAAGAAGAAGAAGAAAAAAAAAACAGAAGAAAAGAATGAATATAAAGAAAATAATGAACGTATCATGGATGATTCATAGCGTGCTCTACATGCAGCAAAAGAGTTCTTTTTTTAGCCAAAAAAAAAGGAGAACTATATTGTTAAAAATGAATGAATGAATCTTGAAAAGGAATAACCACTGTTTAGCCAAATAAGAAAAAGAAAAAAGAGAACTGTATTTTTAAAAACGAATGAATGAATCTTTTAAAAAGGAATAACCATTGTTTAGCCAAAAAAAAAACAAAAAAGAGAACTATATTTTAAAAATGAATGAATGAATCTTTTAAAAAAGGAATAACCATTGTTTAGCCAAAAAAAAAATACAAAAAGAGAACAATATTTTAAAAATTAATGAATGAATCTTTTAAAAAGGAATAACCATTGTTTAGCCAAAAGAAACAAAAAGAAAAAGAATAAAGAAAAAAAGAAAAAAAGAAACAGAAATAAAAAGAAAAAGAAAAACCCACAAAAGAAAAAAGAAACAGATATAAAAACAAAAACAAAAACCCAATAAAGAAAAAAGAAACAAAAAGAAAAACCCAAAATAAAAAAAAGTAACAGAAATAAAAACAAAAGAAAAAACCCAAAAAAGAAAAACAAGAAGGATAAATCAAAGAGGAAAAAAGAAACGAAAAGACAAGCTAAAAATGAATGATGGATCATTGATCATCTTATATCAGCACCACATACGGTGATCCATAGCCAGTAATAGATGTCTTGGCCCTGCAAATCTTAAACCTTCGCCCTCTTGCTTGAGCAGCGAAGGCTTTATTCAGATCAAAGTCTCGGGATTCAATCGGTGAAGAAGAAACCTGGGTTGCTTTGACAGGTTTTGGAACGGGTTTTGATCTTTTTCTCCGAATGCCCCAATTAACTCTGAAACAAGTGCGGCAAAAATCTGATTCAGAGAACAAAGCATCGAGTTCGAGTAGTATGCCAGCCACGTAAACCTCATTTGCATTGCATGCCAGAGCGCCCGTTCTCTTTTTCCGGACGCCCCAGTTAGCTCCGAAACAGTAGCGACCAGACTCTGATTCAGAGTCTAAACCATGAAGTTGGGTCAGAACATGAGATCCAGTAATCTCATCAGCGCCCAAAGTGAAAGTAATCTGATCCATAGGGTTAGGGTTTTGATCGTAACCCTAAATCAAGTCGAAACTTCCCCAAAATTTTCGCGAAAAAGAAATTTCGAAGAACAAGAAAAGCCAAAGCATATAAATCAAAAACAAATCTAGGAGTTCAATCGATGGAAAAGTATTACCTGAGACGGAGAGAGAGAGGCCGAGGGCAGATCAAACCCTAGGAGAGAGAGGCGGAGTCAGACCAACTCAGTGCCCCTGATCGATTTCTCCGATTTGTGCGCAAGCGAGAGCGAGAGCGGGAGCGCCTGAGCGGGAGAGAGAGAGAGAGAGAGAGAAACTCAGACACAGAGAGAGCCAAACAAATACACTGTAGCCAAATTAGGTTTACGTTGGGGAATTTTTTAATATAAAAGCCCGAAGCGAGGCGGGGCTGTATTGATGGGCTGGGCCCGGCCCGCCTGGACCCAAGGCTAGAATAGATTTCTTTTTAATTTCTTAATTAGTTAGTTATTTTTACTAATTAGTTTTTGTATACTACAAAAGTAATTATCTATTTGCAACTGTAAATGTAAATATTTAAATATAATATCCATAAATATCTACAGCTACAAATCTGTTCAATCTCCTTCTTCATAGTCTTTAAACTTTTTCTTTGTGATCCTTTTTTATTGCGCAAACAAGTATCATCCATTAAAAAAAAGGGTTAAACATTTTTTTAGTCTCTGAGTTTTAGGAACTTTATTTTTTAATTCTTAAATTTTAATTTGCATCACAGATGATACCTCAGTTTTGAAAAATGACCGAATAAGTACCTCGGTTAACTTCTCTGTCCAAAAACTGACATACCGCCACGGTCAACCTCTGAGGTTGACACGTGGCACTATATAAAAAAAATTAAAAATTAAAAATCTTTAAAAATGAATTAAAAAAAATTTGAAAAAAAAAAAAAAAAGGGGTGGCCGGCCACCCCCTTGGCCGGTCTGGGGTGGCCGAACCACCTCATGGGGGGTGGTTCGACCACACCTTGACAAATAAATAATAATAATAAAAAAAATCCAAGATCGGTTTTGGGGTGGTTCAGCCACCCCATACCAGCCAAAGGGGTGGCTCAGCCACCCCTTGTTTTTTTTTTTTTTTTCAATTTTTTTTAATTGTTTTTTAATATTATTATTTTTTAATTCATTTTTAAAGATTTTTAATTTTTAAAGATTTTTAATTTTTAATTTTTTTTATATAGTGCCACGTGTCAACCTCAGAGGTTGACACGTGGCGGTCCGTTAGTTTTTGGACAGAGAAGTTAACCGAAGTAGTTATTCAGTCATTTCTCAAAACTGAGGTATCATCTGTGATGCAAATTGAAATTTATGAACTAAAAATTAAAGTTTTCAAAATTCAGGGACTAGAGGAGTACTTAACCCTAAAAAAAAAACATTAGTAATAAAGGCATAGATTTTGTCTAAAAGCCAGGGAAAAAACAAAAAGAAGGATAAATGGATTGGTTCAGGTTTGTGATTCGAAAAAATGCGATTTAAAAATAGTGATTTAAAAATAAGCAATTTGAAAAAATGATTTTTAAAAACGCAGTTAAGCGTTTGGCAAAATCGCAGGTTAGCCTTTAAAATTATGTGTTTTAAAAAAAACATCATCTTACATGCTATTTGAAAAAACAGTTTTCTGCATTTTCAAACCACATTTTTAAAAAAATGTAATTCCTAAACGATTCATTTTTTGCGATTTAGTTTAAAAATGCACTTTTTATCTACGGAATCGCAGTTCGAAACGCACCCTAAAGAGGATCGGATTTTCTTAAGAGTGTCATTCAATTTAGGGCATGCAATCATAGTTTCTTGGCTGATTGTAGGGACCTAAAATATACAAAAGCTCGTTGTACACATGGGAAGATATAACACAGTTAAGCAAGTGAAATACACGGCTCTAATTAGTTTATTGGGATAATATAGTCTTTTAATGGGAATAATTAGGGTCAATAATGGTATTTCAATGCTCATTTAAGGTTATAAATGTAATTTTGAAAAATATAGATATTTTGTAAAGTTGAAGCGTGTTACTGAAGAGTATAACAGTCAATCTACCCTACAAAGCGAGGGCAAAATAGGAAGATTATTATTATTTTTTTTTTTTTGTAATTTTCTTTTATTTTAAAAAAGGCATGTGATGCGTACTTGATGGAGACTCCATCTAACTAAACGAGATTCCATAATAGCGAGGTTGTTTTGTAACAAAATGGTGGTTCAATGAGATTCAGTGTGACATGTGTCAGTTCGTGAAAAAACTTGGAATCGCGTGGCAATTTATGAGAAAAATGTATTTAACTCATGAAATTTTTAAGTGTTTTCAATTTTTTAAAATGGAAGTTATCTTATACAACAATTGGTTGCTTTTAACTTACCGTTTTATTTGTGAGGCACATAAATTGGCTCATGTATACAATTTATTAATTTATATATCATAGAGCCCTTAATTGTGTTTCTTTTATTTACTAACGTGGTTTGTTGGTGACTAAATCTACGTTTGTGGAGTTTCTTTGACAGGTTTTAATAGATTTTAAGAGGTATTATATGAAAGAAAAGATAACGCTATATAAATATGAAATGGAAAGCGGAATAAAAAAAATAAGAACAAAGATTTTACATTGTTCAATCTATGGCCTACGTTCACAGGGTAAAATTCAATGAGTACACTGTTTATAATTGACTTATTTATAATTGTTCAATCTATGACTTATTTATAATTGAATGAGGCTATAATACAATAATTACATAATAATATGTAACTTATGAGGATTATGAGAGTAAGTAATATATTAACATTATAAACGTTATTAAAACTCTAACTAGGGAAAGAGAAGCTAGTCGAGCTAGATAAGATAAAAATGATAAGAGAGTAGCAGGCGTGTACGGGGTGGGGGCTTGTATATATGGTAGCGCCTCTGGCAGCGTGATAGCCATCTTTGTCTCCACACGTACTTTTCTTGCGAGCTTAGGCTACGTTTATGTTGATGTAAAACGTTTTGGCTGACACTTTGAAAATATTTTCTAACGTTTTTTTTTTTTTCACAAAGAAAATTATTATTATTTTTATTCAAAATAAAAAATATAATAAAAATTAGAAGATCAATTTAATAAGTTGATAAATTGATTTTCTTAATAAGGGATTAAAGAATTATTAAGGATTTTTTTTTTTTTTTTTTGAAAGTATGACCAAATTAGTGCTAATATGAGAAGGGTAAAATGACTCAACCTCCCTATAACAAGGGATCAAACTCATATGACTTTCGCTTAACAAACACATATGTTTCTACAATCTGCAAAATGGAATACAAGTGTTTTTCCCCTCTTGGTGATAAAAAGCTCACAAGTAATATAATAACATGTCAAATTCGTTAAAAGTAATTCAATTACCAGTTGAAAATGTATCTTTCACTTCTTGCCACCCCCAGAAACATTAAACTTGAAAAATATAATGTCTCCATCTTGAACCACATAAGTTTTCCCCTCCTGTCTATACTTTCCAGCTGCCTGTCAAAAAAGAAAAAAGCAAAAAGCAAAAAGCAAAAAGCTTTAGGTGTTTAATTCCAAACTAGAAACAAACAAGGAATTCAGACTCAATCCTCAAAGAGTTGGATCAATTGAACAAAAAGACAAATAACAAAAATTGTAGAAAATTAACTTCTCATGGTTGATATAAACAGCATTTCAGTTGCAATTGGGAGGTAAAAGCCATGTGATCAAGGATCATCCCGAGATAAAACTAGGAGAAAACCAATAAGATATTTATAATTCTACCATCTCATGAATGGTCTTCTTTGTTGTCCATTCTACATAATCGCAAGAATACCACATGTTACTGTTTGCCACACTCCAGTGAAATCTCTAGCTCCAGGGACTCCAGGCCACAATCAACCTCACACCACACTGAGCCTAAGGCTGCTTAGCCCATTGAAACCCCTAGAACCCTATATCTGTAGTCTGAGGTCCAAATTTTCAATTATAATAACCAATTTTGTTAAAAAGAAAAAAGAGGGGGTGCTCTTAATATCTATCTGCGCTTTAAGGGATTGGAGAAAGCTAAACTCCTATTAATGTTGCGCATAGAACGAATGGAACTACAATGTACACCCCATCCCCACAAAAAAACAAAAAAGAAAAAGAAAAAGAAAAGACAAAAAACAAGGAAAAGAAAAAAGGGAGCTGCATATTCACTTGGGTAGCAATGCAAGGTAGATGTAAACGTTCATAACCATGTGAGAGGATATCTAGAGAACAAGTATCTACCTTTACAGCCGACTCAGTACCAAGTTCCTTTAGATCATCAAATTTCATTACCTAAACATCATCATAAAACCAAGTCAGTAAATGTGAAGGGTTTACCATATACATCAATAACATAGAAAACAATTAGAATCAAATATCTACCAGAACTATTGGGTAACTTTTGGACCATGATAAGAAGTTTCTACTCCTGTTTATGCTTTTGAAGTATTTTGACAACTAGGAAACCAGTGTATTTGATTTTTGCAATTATCCGCATAGTAACATTAAATAACATGTTTGATGAAACTCCAACATCAACATTTTACTGAAAATATGGTAACATCTCATGGTGGTAAAAACCATGTTGATTCTAGCTAGGAAAGAGAAGGCCTGACAGTGGCAGTGAAGGAATCAGTTAAGTTTATAGAGCAGCCCGCCAACCCAATAACATAGAAAACAATTAGAATCAAATATCTACCAGAACTATTGGGTAACTTTTGGACCATGATAAGAAGTTTCTACTCCTGTTTATGCTTTTGAAGTATTTTGACAACTAGGAAACCAGTGTATTTGATTTTTGCAATTATCCGCATAGTAACATTAAATAACATGTTTGATGAAACTCCAACATCAACATTTTACTGAAAATATGGTAACATCTCATGGTGGTAAAAACCATGTTGATTCTAGCTAGGAAAGAGAAGGCCTGACAGTGGCAGTGAAGGAATCAGTTAAGTTTATAGAGCAGCCCGCCAACCCACCCCCCTGAAACAATACATGCATACACCTAGTGTGGCTTAAATGGTAGCATAGAGAAGTTATGGAGAAAATGTCTATGGCCGCATTACCAAGGGTGCAAATTTTAAAGTTGTGTTAGAAGAAAAGGAAAATGACCAATAATAATTGGAATCAAGACCAATTCAAAAATAATGAGCTAGGAAACCTCAGCACAAATGAATCCTCTCTCAAAATCAGTATGGATGGCCCCAGCAGCTTGTGGAGCCTTTGACTGCCGTCTAATTTGCCAGCATTTCACCTACAAAATAAAAGTTCACTTGGACATTCAGTCATTAATTCATTAAGGTGATATGAGGGACATGGTACCACAAACAATGTTCATGTCATCAAATATGAATGATGATGGTGCAGTCCTGGCTGACTCAATGGTTTATATCTATTGAAAGTGCGACAGATGAGAAGAAAGCACTCAGACAAATAGTCACGCTATTCAAGAAAGAAGAGGGAGAGCAGCAAACAAAAGAGAATGATCATAAAAACTACTAAGGAAGATATATTACCTCATCAGGTCCTGCAGTGAAGAAGTATATCAGATTAATTGCCGAAAAACCAGTCTTTATAATCTTCGGAAGGGCACTGTAGCAAAGTAAAATGTATTTGTCATAGCTACATTTACTATTTATCTCTGTTGCATGACCGTAAACCACTTATCCAGTAGAAGTTAAAGACAAAAGAAGAGAAACAAATAATTGGAAGCACGAATCTAAAATGGATAGAATGACTTAAAAAATTCAAAAGGATTAGATAGCATCAGTGGAAATAACACTGTAGCAAAGCAGAATGCACTGGTAATAATTAACTACACGTTTACTATTTATCTCAGATGCATGACCGTAAACCGCTTATCCAGTAAGAATTGAAGACAAACAAGAGAAGCAAATAACTGGAAGAACAAAATCTAACATGGATAGAATGACCTAGGAAAATGAAAGGACGAGATAGCCTCAGTGGAAAAAACACTCGCACAGTGGTCGCTGGATAGGCTTGCCCAAATACAAACAACCATTAGAACTGTAAGGTTTACATGATATGCAGAAAGCCAAGTCCTTTAATAGGCAGCATGTCATATTCAAATCTGAAAGTTACAGCTGTTAAAGGAAAGCACAAGTAATAGGCTATACAGACCTGAAAGCCCCAGAGGATACAAATTTCCGTTTTTCTAGCAAAGAAGATTTAGCAATACCGAAGAACACAGGTAAGGCACAGGGTCTCGACACTAAAGGTATGGTTTATAAACTGCTCAAATTCTTTAACTAGAAATAGCAGTCTAACAGACAAAAGAACAAAGGCACAAGACATTATGTCCGTGTGTCCTTGTGTGCAAAGCTAATAACTCCTCTTATCAGATCGTTACTTTGATTGTTAGTTTCTACATATGTGCAAAAAGACTTGTTAAAAAGAGCCACTAGATTTTGTTCCTAAACAAATTTAAGAAACATTTTTTTTTTTGATAAGTAAGAAAACTTTATTAAAAAAGCAAAAAGCTCCCCTAAGTACACAGGAACAACCCAGGTAGCCCACATAAGAAAACCCATAAAGCCCAAACTACAAAAAAAGCACCCACCTAAATTACATGAAAACATCCCCAAAACCTTAAACCTGAAATACAAGCAAACCCAAAATACAGAGGGAAAAACCCAAGAACAACAACCCTCAAAAGATCCCAAGCAAAAACCAAAAGCCCGAGGAACGACCCACAAACCAACCCAAGCATAAAACTCTACAACATAAGGTTCTTTCCTTTCCTGCTCCTAGCGAAAGGCTTAACGTCGCCATAGTTGATAGAGCTATGCAGATTCAGAAGCTCTCTCTTGCCTTTGGACTTTTGGCGTGATATCTTGTCATGCTGAAATTCTTCTTCCATGGCATCCCGAATTGCTAACGCCTTCTCCCCAAAAGTACCATCTGATGCCCAATCCAAAGGCAAAACATCCCAAAAATCAACGTCCTCCTCCCAAACCACAATCTCCCCGTTATGATCAAAACTGATCAGCCAATTCCGAGATTGGGAGAAACCATTACCCTCAACAGGTGAAGAACTGGAGCAGCATCTAGGAGGGGAGGAAGGCCTGACTATCCCTTCATCAAAGACCTTCCGAGGCGAAGAGGAAGTGGTTGGCAAAACCGGGCGAGGGTTGAGAAACCCCTTTCTAAGAAAGTCCTTCACTGGAGGCTCAGCAACCTTTATCGCTGGAGGCTCTGCAACCGAAGCCTTATTAACAGCTAAGTCGGCAACCATCTTCGAGGCTTTCAAGTAATCTGAAAGTAGCACATCATTCCACTTCAACGAAACCTCTTCCTTGAGCACCCTCGCCTTCCTGATATAATTCTAAAAAGGCTTAGAAACCACAGGGGGAGAAGAGCGCAACTTCTCCCCCAACTCAGTCGCTCCAGCAGAAGGAGAGGCCATGAGATGGGAGACTGCCAGAGAAGCATCGAAAGGCTTAGAGGCAGTGACCCGGCTAGGATCCACCTTCAAGCTGCTAGACCCTCCCCCTGAAGAGGAAGACCGAACTGGAAAAGCCCCTGGAACTGCTGGCGACGAGGTCTCTGGATGGAGAGACGGCGCCGGAAAGGCAAAAGACACCCTTGGAACTGCTATACCCTTCCCCAACGAGACAACCTCCAAACCCCTAGGAGGAGGACGAACCAGAGAGAACCCAGAAGAAGATGAAGAAACCGAAAAAGCCCCTGGAATTGCTGACGACGAGGGTTCCGGCCGAGACTGAGCCAGAAAAGGAGGCGTCCCTGGTTTGATTGCCGTATGTGCTTTAGGTTTCGGCAATCGGGCCAAGCGAAAACCAGTATGTTTTCGACCCAGGCCAGACCAGACAATCTGGCCCAAACAATTCCTAATAGCCCGGCCCAAGACCACTTTCAAACCGTTGACCAGCTTGCTCCACGTGCGCATCATAGAACGTTCAAAATTCGAATTTGAACGTGGGGGAGGCTTCTTGCCCAGCGAATCAAGAGACCGGTCTTTAACCAACGGATCATGTGGGCAACCCACCGTCGAGCTCAAGACTTGCTTAGCGTGAGTTGGCGCCGAGAGGGGATCAAGAGCACTCGGCTCCTTCGACGAAGCCCTCAACCCTGAACAAAGTTCCCCCACCAAGGGAAACTTATTCACAGTAGAGGTCGGAACCGAGCACAACACCTCCGCAAAGGACGGCCCCGTCCACTTTGAGGCCAAGCCCAAGCTCGGCCCTAGCACCTTCGCATCCTTCTTGGTCGACGAAGGCGAGGAGCCTTGCTCGCTACCCACCGTAGCAGAGAGGAAATTGACAGCCTTACGCAACTCGCCGAAGAATTTTTGCCATCCCCACCCTCCACGGCCCTCAAGGATGATAATGAAACCTTTTCGACCGCCCAAACCAAATACTGTCGCCTCTAAGAAGCGCCCAGTTCTCTTCCCACCCCTCCGAGCAATCAGAATTTTCAAACCTTCTCGGAAAGACTTGACAAATTCTTGATCTTCTAGAATACCCATCAGCACCTCCAACATCGACGCTATCCAATCAGAGCACTGAGCACTCAGTACGACCTCACCCAAAAAAAAATCTCTTCTCCACCACCCTCAGTACCGACGCCCCATCCAAAACCACGATTGCAAAAGACTTCGCCTCCACAGAAAATTTCTTCTCCATCTCGCTACACCCCCGGAAAATAGACATCCAAACCTGAATGTTCACATCGCCGAGACAGAGATACACCCAACCAGAGTAGCACCAACTGACTTCCCTACGAGAAACATCCCCACAAAGCCTGCAAACCGAAACTCGGACCCCAAAAGGGCAAGAAAGGAGTTGGCGGAGGCGATGGTATCAGTGGTCAAAGAAGCAGCTCCAAGATCCAACGAAGAAGAACAAGCGCTACGAGAGGGAAAAAAAAAATTAAGAAACATAAGTGAACTTATCCACCAAGTGTCCTTGCAAGTCCTAAGCATGTCAGCCAAGTGGTCCACAGGTGTTCAAAATTAGGAACATCCTTTACAAAAATGGAGACAACGAAATTCCAGACTACTTCAGGCACAATTCTAGGAGTATGCCTGAGAGGGAAATGGTTACCAATACTTTTCTTTCGTAAGACAACTCCATACATGTATAGACCATACTTTATATAGAACTTTTGGATCTATGTCCAACTGAAACTATCTAAGAGTCCAACAATGAAATGAATTTTTCTCCAGGAGTTCTCTCTTCCTCTCTTTTCTCCCTCTCGTCGGCGCATATCGACATCTTCTATCGTTGGCGCATGTCAACATCTTCTATCATCTGTGTGTGCTCTCTGATCTTGGCATAGTTGGAGCCTTTGGTTTTGGTTGTCTATGATGAGTTTCTTGAGCTGGTTTTATGTAAAGGCTAAAGCCTTTGAGCTCTAAGTAGCAGAGGGGTGTTCAGTTCTTTGTTTGGTTGAAAGTAGTAGTGGGGTTTCCCAAACAATATTTTTGGGTAAGTTGGGTATTGTTTGGCTGTCAAACTCAATGGAGGAGTTGGTTCGAAGGATAGATGTGACTGAGTTTTTCAAATCATCAAGGGATGGAAACAAGGCATACATTGCTCAGGAACACTCTAATAGGCCCAGCGATTTCTAGCAGTGGCAGACAGAGAGGCCTTATCGTAAGGTGGAGTCTTTCTTTGGTCTCCTTATCGACAAAGGGAGCCGAATTTTGTCCTCATGCCAGCCCATTGGTGGTTTGCAGTCAACCATTGTGGGTGGCTCTTCCTCAGTTTCAACGGGTAAAGAGATGATGAAAGGTGGTGCCAAAAGGACCTTCGTGGAGGTGGTAGGTAGGGCGGGATGAAGAGGAGCCCACTCCATTGAGATCCTATCTGGCAGTTGCTAAACAAAAATGTTCAGGACAATGCTTTCAGCCTGGGTTTTGTAGACAGCGAAGGAAATCAGTCATTTTGTGGGGCTTTCATGCAAGGGTTTTGAGGAGGCGCTTTTGGCCTTGTTTATTGGGATTGAAGTGAGCACCATTATCAGGCGCCTCTAGCTCAAAATTGGGAAAAAAAAAAAGGTCGGAGAGAATTAAAAAGGTTATCTTGTTCCATTAACTATTATGCGAATAGCAACCGTGCTAGCCGTGGCAGAGTAAAAGGGAGGGCCACAGGTGGCTATTTATGAATCCCAAGTTGTTATCATGGAATGTGAGAGGATTGTATGAGGGACACAAACACTTGAGAGTCAAAAAATTTCTTAAACAATGTAAGGTGGATATTATTTGTTTGCAGGAATCTAAATTGGAGCTCATTTCCAGCAGTGTTGTGTGTAGTTTGTGGGGGAGTCAACATGTGGATTGGTTTTTTTCAGCTTCTAGAGGGGCCTCTGATGAAAACTTGCTTATATGGGATATGAGGGTTTTGGAGAAGACCAAAGAGCATGTGGGGGAGTTTATTGTTGCATGCTCCCTTAGAAATGTCGAATATGGTTTCTCTTGGGCTTTTGCAAGGGTTTTTGGGCCTAATTCCATTTGTTATAGAAGATAATTATGGGGGGGATTGGCTAGCTTGCTTAGTTGGTGGAACCTATTGTGGTGCATTGGGGGAGACTTCAATGCACCACGACAGGTTCCATCGGGTGGCCAATTCAAAAAGGAGAAATTGATAAAGTCCATTGAGCCTTACTCTTCCACAAAAGGCGCCTTTAGGAAAAAGGTTTGCTCAAGGCTTATAAAGCCCACAACCCATGTATACCTTGGCAATGTGGGACTCTCAACACACCCCCTCACGTGTGACACTATTGTCTAAACACGTGTACAACGGGAGGGAAGGCCCAACATTGTCTAAAGCTTTGAAGCTCTAATACTATGATAAGGTTCATTGAGCCTTATTCTTCCACAAAAGGCACCTTTAAGAAAGATGTTTGCTTAAGGCTTATAAAGCTCAAAAGAAGGAAAAGAAGATTAAAAGGAAAAAGGGGAAAAGAGAGGTCAAGAATCTAGAATGCTCGATTAACTTCAATGTTAGGGGTGTGGGTTCCAGCCAGGTTAGAGGCAAGAAATTGGGGGTTTGATGTAGCATTTCTTCTGTCTTATGGGTTTTTTAGGTGTTCTTCCTTTGTTTTTTGTTTTTCTTTTGTTTTGGTGTCCTTTTTGTATACTTCCTGTGTGCTTAGGGGCACGTTTACGCTTTTTTTATGCTATTTGTTTATTACCTTAAAAAAAAAAAAAAAAAAAAAAAAAAAAAAAAAAAAAAAAAAAAAAAAGCTTATAAAGCTCACAACCCAGGTATACCTTGGCAATGTGGGACTCTTAACAGAAACAACTTCATTGAGTTGTTGTTAGTAAATGGCTCAGTTTATTTTGATCAACCTGCAATCAGTGATGACATTGTACAATAATTCTATGATAAGACTATTTTCAGAACAACTTAGTTGGCTGCCCAAACTTGATGGTCCTAATTTTGATTCCATTGATGAGGAGGAGGCCTCTTGGTTAGAGACACCATTTGAGGGGAGTGGGGTCCACAAGGTGGTGAAATGTATGAACAGTGAAAAGACGCTAGGACCTAAAGGTTTTACTATGACATTATTCCAAGTTTACAAATATGTGATCAGAGCATCCCTAGTGAGTTCTCCATTTCAAAATTTTCACCAAAATTTGGTGAAAAACTCAAAAAAGTCTAATTCAACAAACTCTCTATAATTTATTTATTTGGGCTCTTGTCAGAATTTTACTCCAAACTTGGCTCACAAATTTCATGAGCTATTCAATATTTAATCATTTCTCTCTCCTTTCACTTTTCCTCTCTCCTCATTTATTAAGAGTGATTGCTTAAAACCAATAAAAATTAATATCTAGTTGAAATAGAGAAATATTTGGAGAGTTTGATGTAAGAAGTTTGTTAAAAGTAGCAGTTAAAATAACAAAAGTATATTTTTTTAGCTAAAATTTGGAGAGCTCACTAGGGATGCTCTCAAAGCTGCTATTATGGGGTTGTTCTATGATTTTTATGCTAGTAGTAAGTTTGAAAAAAGTCTTAATGTTACTTTCATTGCTTCATTCCAAAGAAATTCGAGGCTATTGATCTTAAGGACTTTCGACCTATTAGTCTTGAGTAGAGTCTACAAGATTATTGCTAAAGTCCTAACCAATAGGTTGAGAAAGGTTGTGGAGAAGATTATTTCGTAGCCCCAAAATGCTTTTGTTAGAGGTAGGCAAATCCTAGACTCCGTGCTCATAGCAGATGAATGTCTGGATAGTAGGATCAGATCTGATAAGCCAAAGGTGCTTTGCAAATTGGATACTGTGAAGGTCATGTCAATTGGGAGTTCTTATTATACTTGTTGAGGAGGTGCAGTTTCAGGGAGAAATGGCGCTCTTGGATAGCGCATTGTATTTCTTCGGCTGCTTTTTTGTTTTGGTGAATGGCAATCCGTTCAGATTCTTTAGTAGTCCTTGTTGTTTGATAGTGGGAGATCATTTGTCACCTTTTCTGTTTGTTAACGTTATGGAGACCTCAAATAAAATGCTTTCTACAACTGTTAATGAGGGCATTCTTTCAATCTTTCTTGTGGGGTCTAGACACTATGGTGTGGTTGGCATAGCCCACCTTTCGATTGCGGGTGGCACTTTGGCTTTTTCTGGGGTCAATCTTCTTTTTGATAAGTGAAGTTGACAACCTACACTAACTGTGTACCTTATTTTATGCTTTAAAGTTGTTTCAAATTTGGAAATTAATATGGCCAAGTTGAAATTGGTTCTTGTGGGCAATGTCAATAATGCGGATGGCTTGGTTGGTATTTTAGGTTGCGAGGGTTCTTCTACGCGACCCGCGAATTCGACACGAACCTAACACGAAATTAGCCGATTAGGGTTGAAGAGTTAACCCGTTTAATTAAATGGGCTAGGTTAGGGTTGACTAATATAATCATATACCGATATCTCGACACGACCCAAACTCAACAAGCAACATAAAGGCTTGCAATTTTTGACATAACCTACGAACCCAACACAGAAATTAGCGGATTAGGGTTGAGAGGTTTGACCCATTTAATTATATGGGTTGGGTTCGAGATATAGGTATATAGTCTTATACCTATATCTCGACACGACCGAAACCTATCACACAAATATGAATTGCCACCACTATTTTGAAGTATCTTGATTTTCCATTGGGAACCTCTTATAAGGCCAAGTCTATTTGAGAAGATAAAATGTCAGTTGGCTAGTTAAAAAAATGACGTACTTGACTAAGGTTACGTTTAGTCCGTGAAATGGTTATTCCATTAAGAAAATAGAAGAATATAGAATGAAATAGCCTTGGAGTAACAATTCTCATTGGTTTGAGTGGAATAACTATTCCTCAATTTAAGGAATAGCCATTCCCTCATAGGTAATGAGAATGGCTATTCCAAGTGTTGAATCATTATCATATACTCTAACACAAAGACAATTTTATTCCACCTTCATCCATTCCTAATAAAAGCTATTAATTTTCTCTACTGGCCAAATGAACCAAAACCTACTGGCCACTTTTGAGACTAGATCAGACCGTTCACCCTGAAGTCCTCATCCTTATCAACGAGTGGAGTGACGCAACTACCCAAAAAAGGAGCCCCTACCACCTCGTCTTCCTTTACAACCGAAGTCGATGGCGACACAACCAACCCTTTAGGCGAAGCTTGTCTTGACAAACTCGGATTGAGAAACCACCTTCATAAGAAACCCCTTGCCAGAGAAGTTTTCTTAGAAGCAACCTTCAAAGATGCTGCCACATCAATAACCTCTATCTTCGAGCTCTGCAAAAGCTTAGAAACCAACGTCTCTAATAATTTTGAAACGGCTTTGAAACCAAAACCTCTAGAATATAGAGACGTAGCCTCTCCCAACTCAGCTGCCCCTGAGTAAGATCCATCGAAAAAGAGCTGAACTTGCTTAGATGAAATAAGTTGACATCGAGGATCCTTCTTGTCGCCCAAGTAACCCCCCTGAATGAGTGGAACCAAAATCAACAGACCCAAAAACAGAGCATTCTGGAGTCGGAGAAGACGCTTCAGCCTTGAGGGAAGCTTCAAAAGACACCGAAGACAGCACCTCCAGAGAAGTTGGATCTTGCGCAAGCAATACTGAAATGACAAGACCAGAGCTCACCGGGTCGAACCCATCTTTAAGGCAGGAGATGGCTAAAAAATTAGATTCCGGCATGGCTAGTAGTGTGGGGATCATGCAAATGAAGCTTTTCCAGATTTATATAGTATTGCTTGCGTAAAGGATGCTTTCGTAACAATTCATTTAGAGCTTTCTAGTGGCTCCATCAGTGGAACGTAAGCCTTTTTAGACCGGCTCATGATTGGGAGGTGAAGACAAGCTTTGTTGGGCCCCCTCCAAAAGAGGGTTGTTCAATGTCAAATCTTTCTACAATGTCCTTATCCATCATGATGGAACTCCCTTCCCTTGGAAAAGTATTTAGCGAATTAAGGTTCTTTTGAAAGCGACTTTCTTTACTTGGTTGGCCACCATAAGGAAGATCCTTATTACTATGAATAGCTTAACCAGCAATGTCATTGAGATCGATTATTGTTGTATGTGTAAGAGGAGTGGGGAGTCTATGGATCACTTCTCCATTGTGAGGTTTCTTGTGCCTTATGGAGTGCTACCTTCAATTGTGTTGGACTGACTGTCTTGGGTTATGCATAGATGAATAGTAGACTTGTTTGCTTGTTGGAAGGAATTACTTGGTAGCCCTTAGAATACAGCTGTGGAAGATGATGCCTTCATGCCTTTTGTAGTGTCTTTAGAGGGAAATAAATTATAGAAGTTTTGAGGACTGCGAGAGGACAGTGATGGAGTTTAAATCTTTTTTCTTCAATACTCTTTAGCTATGGACAGCTGCATTTGTCTATCCCAATTTACATAGTTTTCATTATTTTGTTCTTTTTTCTCCTTCTAGTTAGGTGTTTCTCTTGTATATTTCTTATGCTCCTGGGTTGTGCTTTTTGCTTTTAAATGATATTTTTGATTAATTATCAAAGAAAGAAAAGAGTTCACCAAATTTGAGCATTTACTTAAATCAAGGTAAATTTGCTTCAACATGGCCTACTAGAATAGCAATTCTTCAAACTTAAAATGTATATAAGATAGTTTTGGCAGTAGGTTTAATGAACTGATACTTTGTAAAAGTGATTAAGGCCAGAGTCCATTAAAACAATCATTAAAACAGAGCTAAGACTTGCTGAATCAGATTTTAAGAACTATATTTTATGAAAAAAATTTGAAATTCCAAACACTTGGCATATAAATTTTCGAACCCATTCCAAGAAACCATATGGGTAGAAGTACCAATATAGGGCAGTGAAGATTATCAGATGAGATCAGAAAACCAGAAGCACTGCAATTCAAGATTTGCTATAATAAGATTGAAATAGCCAATTCCAATTATGTGACAACGAGTCCCTTCTCCAATTATAAACAACTACTATCGATCTTGTAACCCCTTTGCATTGTCACACAGAGCCCCCTATATTTTTTTGGATAAGTAATAAGTCAATCTCATTAAAAGCATGAGGCGCTCCTTTTTACACTGGGAATATACAAAAGGAAATGCCTAACTAAAGAAACGAGTAAGAAAATCAAGAAAACTAAAAGATAAGGAGAACACATAAGCCATAGTCGAAAGATACGAAGTGTGATAAAAGGAGGATATAATCTCATTAGAGGTCTTTTCTACGTCCTCAAAGATCTGGTTATTTCTTTCCTTTCATAAGCACCAAAAAGGCAAGTTGGCGCCATTTTCCACACCGTAGCACTCCTCGACCAACTTGAAGACCACCAACAAGCGAGCAGATCGATAACCCGTCGTGGCATAACCCAAGAGAATACCACAAAGAAGAAGCCACATCGCAATGGAGAAGAAGATGGTCCACGAAACACTTGAGTGTTCCACCTTAAAAGATCAAACTTTAAAGCCTTCAATTTTTGAGCTAGAATGAAACTAGGAGAGCCTTGAAAACTATAAGACGACCACCATTGCCTCACCCTATCCACAAAACCAGCTTCTTTCAACCACATATTCTCAATTTTTTTTTTTTTGATAAGTAACCACATATTCTCAATTTTAAAAGGTTTTTTGCCCTCTAGAATACCACCACAGTCAAGGAGAATAGGAAAATGATCTGAACACAGTCTAGGAACCCTTTTCTAAAGAAGCCTAAGGAAATTAGCTTCCCAATCCAGAGAGACGAGAAAACTGATCAAGTCTAGACCAAGAGGAATTGTTGGGCCACGTAGATGGCCCCCCAGAAAGGGGAAGATCCATGAGGCCTTGCTTAGAAATAAACTCTGAAAAATCCGTCATCGCGGGACGAAAACGAGCTTCCCCCGATCTTTCGCAAGAGAAATGGGTGACATTGAAGTCGCCTCCGATGCACCAAGGCAAGTCCCCTATATTTCTCATAGCAAGGAACAAAAACAAAATTAAAAACTACTAAAGGTAGCTGTATCTTCGCTCTTACACTCTCACTCAAGGTTGTTGTGTTAGTACCTATCTGAAATTTGTTAAAAGAAAAAAGAAGACAAAAACCTTGGTGCCACAGATATAAGATAATTTATGGGAAAGTTAGAGGAAAATTACCATGTCTCTTTAAAACTTAAGAGAACATAACAACTGAAGTAATCAAATGCTAAAATATTAACAATGGTTAATCAACACATAAGTTTACATGCAACATATTGCATCAGCTCCATAATTTCTAGTCTTAATTCATCCAAATTCAGGTTAATGCTGCAAACACAGACAACAGAATGCTGTCCATCCTTAAAATGGCTAAACATTTACATAAAGTTTTAGTAGTCATCTATTCCTCATCAAAAAGATGTAAACTTTTTGGACTAACCTTTGTACCTTGTTCTCCTCACAATACTTTGCTGCTTCATTTTCTGGCATGTCAGCCAGATTTCTCTCTAACGCACAACTGAAAGGAATAATCGGTTCACCGCCATGTTCCTGCACCCTGAGAATAAAAAGAATTATCACTTTGATTCTTTTCAACAAAAGGAAAACCTTGAAGACAAATTAAGGGAGTTACGAAAAAATAAAAACAAAAATACATTAGAAAAACAGGAAGAAAAAGAAAGAGATGAATTCGCTTGCGGCTCTATGAGCAAAGGAAGATAAGCAGCATTGTATTCATTATAGAAAGAATACAATAAGTTGCTTTTGAGAATGGTATATTGCCCTCAAATGGCTGACAGTAATTGACATTTGAAAAAAAAAAAAAAAAAAAAGTAACAAAAAGACATGAAAAGGAAAGAAGGTTGAGCGTTGTTTGGCTGGCTAGAAGCAGTTGTACTTGTCTATAGGGGATAGGATAACCTTAACCAAGAGCACTTTGTCTAACATGCCGACCTACTTCTTCTCATTGTTTCACCTCCCGGCTAGCATTGCCAACTGAATTGAGAAGCTACAGCAGGATTTCAAGTAGAGAGGGATGGGTGATGAGATCAGATTCCACCTACTAAGTTGGCCCAATGTATATTCTCCAATCTCTAAGGGGATCGGGGGTTCGGAACTTGCACTTGTTCGACCGAGCCCTTCTAAGGAAGTGGTTATGGCGTTATGCCTATGAGAGAGGCTCTTTGGAGAGAGGTCGTGGCTGTTAAATATGGCAGTCAGTAGCGTGGGTGGTGCACTAATGAAGTTTTGGGGTCTTATGGGGTCGGTCTCTAGAAATTCATTAGGAGGTTGGAGGAGTTATCTAGATGTTCTAGTTTCAAGGTTGGGGACAGCTTCAAGATTAGTTTTTGGCACAATGTGGTATGGGAATAGTTCCTCAAGGCAGCGTTTCCAGAGTTGTATAGTATTTCCTGCCTTTGGGATGCTTCCGTGGCAGGCCATCTTCAGTTCTTTTCCGTGTTCTTGGATTAGTTGTAAATTAAACTGGAATAGAATGGTGATGACAAGCTTTGTTGTAACCCTTCAAAGAAAGGGTTGTTTGATGTAAAATCGTTTGATAATGTCTTCTTAATCACCCATGATAGCATCCCCTTCCTTGGAAATGTATTTGGCAGAGCAGGGCCTGTTAAGAGTGGCTTTCTTTGCTTTGTCTACCACTTTAGGTAAGATCTTCACAGTGGTCGACTTGAAAAAGCGGAAAATCGTTGTAATAGATTGCTGTTGCATGTGTAATTGAGTGGGGAAAATGTTGACCGCCTCTTGCTCCATTGCTAGATAGCTAGTGCCTTATGGTACTCTATTTTTGGTCTTTTTGACTTAGCGTGGGTCATGCCTCGTCGGGCGAGAGATCCCCTTGTTGGAGTATGTTTGATGTTGTGCATCTAGAAAAGAAAGAAATGACCGAAACTTTGAAGATGGTGGCAGAGAGGCCTTATTTTGTCATACCTTTTCTCTTGTATACTCCTTGTGTTAGTGTACTTAGGTTCACCCTTTTGTGATAAGAAAACAAAAGTCCTTTTTCTGGAAAATTTCTCCAGAAATTTCTAAGAGTCAGACCTTTAGATTTTATTCCGTTCCGTCACCTATGTCTGCTAAGTTGCACTAAGCTCAGTGAAGTTAAAATGGACAGCAGAGGAATTTGACAACTAACTCCACAACCATGCATTCTTGTTGCTTGAAGGCTTAATCTTGCAGAAAATTAGCCCCTCTCTCTCTCTCTCTCTCTCTCTCTCTCTCTCTCTCTCTCTTCACATTCTTGATGGAGAGGCTCCAATATTAAAAGCAAAACAGAAAGTAAAAGATGATGACAAATCAGCTGCTGATCACCCTGCAAAAGTGCCTAAAGTACTGGCCCAGCAACTTGAAGAGTTCTCTTGATCTGAAATTAACTTTATAACACAGTATTCTCTAACATCTAGCGTGCAATTGAACAGATGAGTAGAACTCTGTATATTATAGACTGATAGCTGTAGCGTAAAAATGTTTCATATGCAAAAGGCTTAAGTTTGAATTACTTTTTGACCACCCAGTCCGTGCCCAACATTTAGAACAATATTGTTAAATCAAAAGATGAAATTCAGTACATTAGTAAACCATTTTTGCAATGGGTTGATCCAAACATGTTTCCAAAGATTGTTAATTATGTTACCAAAAAAAGCAGTACCATAGCAGCCATACATTGTACTTCTGTTTTTTGATGAGAACACATGTCCTAGTTATTGATGAAATCATGAACATAGACCCAAACAGGCAGGAATCCATAGAGAGAGCACATAAGTTTAAGAAACTTAAGATAATGATTTAAGAAAAATAGAGGACATACCAGGCATGAATCTTGGGCAAAAATTTGTTCTTTTTTCTTTGGTAATCTTTCTCATTCATATTAACCTGTAGAGAAAATAGGATATCACATTCTTTATTCTTTTATTTGATAGGTAAACACAATCACACCTCATACCGATTCAACCCAGTAACCACTCTCCACCCGTTATTTATGATCATTTCAATTCATATGACTATGAAACATAGATATGACTGATCTCAATCCTAAGATATCATAAATAAAAATATCTATCTACCACATTAAAAAACTAAACAAATAAAGCATGCTTTTCCTTTGTAAATGATCACCTGATAAGAGAGATGCTACAGAGACAACTTTCTAATGATTTTCACTTCAAAAACCTTATTTAGAGAGAAAATTACTGACTCAAGTTAAGGTAGGAAAAAGTGTCAATGTTTCATCCATTAAACATTGGGGAAGGAAGTGTGCCAATGAATAACATGTTCATTTAGGCTTTCCTTTTTTCATAAAAACAACTTTAAAAATCCAAATAATGAGCAGTCAATTAATTTTTGGGTAAGTACAACCTGCACACGTGTATGGAATCAAACCCACCGCCTCACCCTCCACCCTCGTTTATGGGGCAAGCAGAGGTTATTTGGTACAAAGACCATCAGCATGAGCAGTCCATGAACATATAGTCATATTTTGCAAAACAAAACTGGCAATACATAAGAAGAGCCAGAGGAATATTGAGTAAAGCTTTCCCTTTCAGCCAAGATTTGAACCTAAGACTACCCCAACCCCACTACTTGTTTACCACCTGTCGAGTCCACGTAGCAAAAAATAGATCAATTAATTTTTTTTTCTTTTTTTTCAAGTAATAGAAAAATATCATTAAAAGCAAAAAGCAATACTCAAGTACACATGAAGTATACAAAAGAAACACATAGTTAAAACGAGAAAAAAGAACAAGAAAAGCATGAAAACTATGCACCAAAGGAGCTAGAGACAAAATTGTCTAGATATCAAGAATATTAAAGAAAAATGACTTAAGCTCCACCAACATCCTCTCGAAGACTTAAATTCTATCATTTCTTCCCCTCCAAGGAGCCACCATCTTCCGCACAACAACACTGCGAGTGCTACCACCATTCCACCAATAAGCAAACAAGTCAACTACTCATCTAGAGATAACCCAAGACAGCCCAAAATGACTAAAAAATACATTCCATAAAGTACGAGCAACCTCACAATGGAGAAAGAGATTGTCCATGGACTCCCCTTCCCTCTTGCACATACATCACCTATTGACCACAATAGCATGCTGATTTCTAAGGTTGTGTATGGTAAGGATCTTCCCTAGGGCCGCCGACCAAGCAAAAAAAAGTTGCGCTCAAAGGAACTATAGTTCACTAAATACTCTTCCAAGGGAAAGGAATGCCAACATACTAAAAAAAGACATTTTAGAAGGAGCTAACAACGAACAACTCCTTTCTGGAGGGGGCCACCAAAGCTTATCTTCACCTTCCTGTCTCACTCTAACTGAATACAAAAAATTGAAAAATGAAGCAAAGATATCCACTTCCTAATCATGAGCCGCTCTAACAAAGCTTACGTTCCACTTATTGGAGCCACCAAAAAGCTCCAAGTAAGTTATTACAAAAGCATCTTTCGTACAAGTAATACCATATAAATTCGAAAAAACTTACTTTAAGGCCTTGTCCCCACATTCCAGATCATGCCAGAATCTAACTTTGGCGCCACCTCTCACCTCAAATCTGGTATGACTTGAAAACATCTATAAACCCCTTCTAATATTCTTCCATAACCCCACTTCATACGACCCAAGAGGCTTCATTAAAACACCATCCATCACATGAACTACCAAATTTAGAGTCCACAACTACTCTCCACCAACAGAGCTTTATTGAACATCAGCAAGTTCCGAACTCCCAACCCTCCCTAAGAGAACGGAAAACTATTCTTGGATCAGCTTACCAAGTGAAACTTGAACTCTTCACCCAACCCACCCCATAATAAGTCTCGATGAAACTTCTCTATGCAGTTTGTAACACTTGTAGGGAGAGGGAAAAGGGGCATGAAATACATGGTCAAATTGAAAAATGTGCTCTTTATAAGGGTAATCCTACCACACTTAGACAAGTACATCATTTTTTAACTAGTCAACTGATGCTCTATCTTTTAAATAACATCGTCCCAAATAGACTTGGCCTTGTAGGAGGCCCCCAAGACCAAGATACTTCAAAGGCAAAGAAGAACTAGAATGCCAACCAACCCCCATCCACATTATCAACATTATCCACAAGAACCAATTTTGACTTAGGCAAATTAATCTTCAAACTAGAGACAGCTTCAAAGCATCAAAATAAAGCACGTGATAGCAAGTGTGGTCAGACTTAGCCCCATAAAAAACCAAAGAGTCATTCGCAAACAACATATGTGAAATGACAACCACACCAAAGTTCTAAGACCCCACAGAAAAGCATGAGAGAAATCCCCCATTAACAGTTGCAGAAAGCATTCTACTTAAGGCTTTCATAACAATAACAAATAGAAAATGCAACAAAGGATCTCCTAGTCTCAAACCACAGGAGCTATTGAATAAACCAGACGGATTGCCATTCACCAGAATGGAAAAACACACAAAAGAAATTAAATGCGCTATCCAAGAGCGTCATTTCTCCCCAAAAACCACCCCTCCTCAACAAATAAAGTAATAAATCCCAATTTACATGATCATAAACCTTCTCAATATCCAATTTGCAAAGCACCATTGACTCACAAAATCTAATTCTACTATCCAAACATTCATTTTCTATGAGAACAACATCAAGGATTTGCCCACCTTGAAGAAAAGCATTTTGGGGCTTTGAAATAATCTTCTCCAAACCCTTCTCGACCTATTGGCAAGGACTTTGACAATAATCTTAATAACTCCACTCACAAGATTAATAGGCTAGAAGTCCCTAAGATCAATAGCCTCGGAATTCTTTAGAATGAGAGCAATGGAAGTGGCATTAAGACTTTTTTCAAACTTACTACTAGCATGAAAACCATGGAGTAACCCCATAATGTTTGCCATCCAACTTGGGCCGCCAGCGGAACTATTTTGAAAACAAAATATCATAGGATTGCACAATGTGTTCCTTGATAGCAAATTGATCAGAAGAAACTGAGCAATTTACTGACAGCGCTTCAATGGAGTTGTTTCTCCTATTCGAGTTGGCCACCAGGCGGAAAAACTTCGTTGATTTATCACCCTCATTGAGCAAAAGAGCCCTTGACTTCCTTTATTAATCTCCTCCATTAAAGTAACTTTTTCCAATTCACTAACAACCAAGGTTTTCCTCAAATTCTCTTCAGCAACTAAAGCTCTCACTTCCTCCAACCCATCAAGATCATGCAACTCCTCCATAAGAGTTTATAAGAGTTTTTTTATAGGACTCCACGTTTCCAAACACCTGCTCATTCCAGATTTTTAAATCAACTTTCAAGGCCTTAAGTTTACAAGCCAAAATGAAGCTAGGGGAGCCTTGAAAGTGATAAGAAGACCACTACTGCCATCCACAAATCCTTTCGCCTTTAGCCACATATTCTTAAACTTAGAAGAGTTTTTGCCTCCCTCAATACTACCACAATTAAAAAGAATGGAGAAGTAGTTTGAGCACAATATATGCATCATTTTTTGAAAGAAATCGGGAAACTTAGCTTTCCAATCTTTTTTTTTGATAAGTACTTAGCTTTCCAATCTAAAGAAACAAGAAACCGATCAATTCTTGATCAAGAGGGAGAGTATCGATTATTAGACCATGTAAACGTCCCCCCTACAAGGGGAAGATCCATGAGGCCCATCTCAAATATAAATCATAAAAATCCATCATAGCGAGACTAAAACGAGCTTCACTCGATCTTTCACTAGGAAAGCGGGTGACATTGAAGTCTCCCTTAATGTTCCACGATAGATTCCACCAACTAAGCAAACCAGCCAACTCCTCCCATAAGTACTTTCCATCACAATTGGTATTAGGCCCATAAACCTCCGCAAAAGCCCAAGAAAAACCATCTTCGACATTTCTAAAGGAGCAGGAAACAGTATACTCCCCAACACACTCTTCGATCTTCACCACCCTCCTATCTATCCCACACAACCAATATTCCACCGGAAACCCCTCTAGAAGATGAGTAGCACCAATCCATATGTTGACACCCCCACAAGAATCGCACAACACTACTAGAAATGAGCTCCAATTTAGACTCGTGCAAACAAATAATATCATCCTTCCACCATCTAAGAAGATTTCTAACTCTCAATCGCTTGCCACCCTCGTTCAACCCTCTCACATTCCAAGATAACAACTTAGGTTTCATAAAAAAACCACTAGCAGCCCTCCCCTTGACTCTACCGCATCTAGCACTGTCACTGTTCGCATCATAGGTTATGGAGCAAAATAACCTTCTTAATTCTCTATTACCTTTCATTCTCAAACTGGAGCAAGAGGCAGATGCCTGCTCAAAGTGGCTTGCTTCAATGGCCGCAAACAAGGCCAACAGCTCCTCTTCAAAACCGTCGCATGAAAGCCCCACAATATAAAGGATTTCCTTCATTGTCAGCAGAACCCAAGCTGAAGGTAGAGTCCCTTCTATTTTCTTATTATAAATTGTTGGATAGAATCTCAATAGAGTGGGCTCCTCCAAAGAGAACAAATCCACATCTAGACAAGCCTGGGAGACGAGCATCGCTTCTCCCCAACCCCCCGCCAACTCAACAAATTCAAAGCCTTTATCCTTCACTACACTCACATTGCCCCCTGCAACACCTCTTTGGAAAAAGGAGAAGAGAAGAAAAAATACTTGGGCATCGGGACCCACTCACCCCCCTTAGCAACAAAAACCCACTATGGGCTTGCCGGCAAAGTGCTTAGCATTATAGGGAAGCACCTCAACAGAAGAACTGGCGTTGGCCCCCACTTTCTTCAAGCAAACAGAATCAGGGACCTTTGTGGAAGCAAACTTCTAAACCTATAGACAATGCCACCTGACTTTGCAATGGAGAGCCCAGGAAGTAGGGGGACTAGCTCAACCACATCACTGGCAAAGTCTAAGGGAGCAGGGAGGAGGGAGGCCGATGTTAGTCGATCGTCACACCGAAGGTTCCATCGTGGCCCAAAGAAACCGACAGGCTCAAACACAGCAACAACACCCCCCTAGGAGGTCTACAAAAAACGCTCAACATCAGCGACTACTGCCAGTGGGCCAAAAGGCTAGGCAGGGCACCTACCTAAAGGCTCCATCGTAGGCGGCGAGCTTTCGGCTGGCAAAGACACATCGCTTGCAACCACCGAAGGGGTCTGCTCTACTCGCGCCACAACATTGATGCCAACAATAGCTCGCCACGGGTCCGTCGACAAGAGCTCGCTACGAGTCCACCAGCGAGCCACTAAGTTGGGTAGAGCACGAACCAGCGAGACCCACATCTGAGTTGATACAGCCCTCTTCCACAACCAGGTCTAAACCCGAAAGAGAGGCCTCCCCAACACGTGCTCTCATAACCTACTTTAAGAGTGGGCTTTACATGAAACGCATGTTTCACGGCAAGAAGGACCTTTTCTCTTTTATCTGAAAGGTGGGCTTTCTTTAGAAGTAAGTCTTTCAAAAGGACTTAAATACGTAGGTTGGGCCTTCGCATTGGCCTGTTTCACAGCAGTAAACTCTCCCAGCCCAATAGAACTCCATCCCTCATCCACTAAGACAAGCGCTCAATCCACTTCCCCTTTTAAAAACTCCAATTGACTTCTCAGAAATCGTAGATTCCCACTAACGCACGCCACTTCACCCCTTCGTACAACCTCATTACTTGCTAGTGTGAAAACAAGGACAGGACGAGTCTGCAACACCTTCACCACCTCAAGCAACAATCTTTTGAGCCCTCTTCATACCTTGCATCGTAAGAAGGGTTGCGCCATGTCTATCTATTGGTGCCGTAGAACAACTCAGCAACTGCCCCGCCCTACCTAACACTTTTACATATGTCCTTTTGCCACCACCTATCATTAGCGGCTTACCTAGAGACTAATGAAAAGCCACCCACGCTGATAGCCTGAGAACCGTTGGGTTGACGTGAAAACACGCCCTTACTCCCAATGACGCGAGAGTTCCCAGTTCCACGTCAAAATTTCTCCACCCCCCTCCCTTCTCATCCCTCTAGCATAACAATGGAACCTCTACAATGACCACCCTTGTACACCTCCACCACCAAATATCGACCAGACCTATTGGAGCATCTTTGGGCTATAAGAGCTTTACTCCCATCCCTGGACGATTTGAAGAACTTGGCCGCCTCTGCATTTCAAACCAACTCCTCCACCGTGGACGACAACCAAGCAACACTATACGGGAAAACCGTCGACTTCTTTCAACCAACCGAAGCAAAGACCCCCCCCCCCCCCCGCTTCTTGATACCAAGAGCTCAAAGGTTTTGGCCTCAACAAAAAACCAACTCAAGAACCACATAGCAAGCAACCACACCAAAAACTACACCCACTCCACCATCAAAGAACAAATTAGGCGATTAAGAAAGATTATCTAATCATCATGAAAAGACAACTCACCAAGTAAACAACAGGCTTTGCACTAAGCAATTGAAAAGTATTTAGTATCTCAATATCAGCAGCTTTCCAGTCCCCAAGACGGACATCTTTTCCATCCTCAAGCCATGCTTTGAGCTGTAGAAAAGCCACCATATTTGTGAAAATCTCCATATAGAAAAAATATGCTTATATAATGTCAACCATGTGTAAATGAACTAGGAGAATACATGCATGCTTGATTTACACATAAATTGAAGCATCTAGAAAACCTTAAAGAGTATTATGCGTAAAAGACTAAACAAAGAACCACTCGAAGATCGAATTTCATGCTTTAACAAAAAGCTTGACCAACTATTTCTTATAGACTGTGGGAAGCCCAAAAAAAAAATATTACATTATAGCACCCTCTCAAGCACTAGCGAGTCATTTAATGTTCTTATTCCATGGTATATAGTAATAAGGAACTTGAGAGAAGTCTCCCTTGATCAGAACCCACTTTTCTTGCCTTATGTAAATATATTATATTCATGTCTACATATTATAATTATATGCTTTTATTAAAAGTGATGCAATTACATCTTTATATAAATACTAACAAAGAGACAAATATTAATGCCTTCATACACAAAGATTAAAAGCGAATCTACTATAATCTTAAAACTAATAGCTAAAATATATATATATAAATTCCTTAACTGAATAATCTCCAAAGAAGCCATAAACAGCTACTACATTTTTACTTCACAAGATATATTTTTATTATTTTTTTATAAGCAATCGAATTATCATAAAAAGCGTAAGACATCCCTAAATACACAGGAAGTATACAAGAGAAAACACCTAGATAGCTATAAGGGGAAAAAAGAAAAAGGAGATCATAATCACGAAGCTCCAAAGGGGAAACAAAGACAACAATCCAAAGATAAAAAGTACAAAAGAAAAAAGACTAGAGCTCCTCCACCATCCTCTCGCAACCCTCAAAATTCCTGTCATTTCTTTCCCTCCAAAGGCACCACAAGAGGCAATGGTGCACCATCTTCCACACATCAACACTCGAAGTGCTATCAGCAGTCCACCAACAAGTAAGCAAGTCAACTACTCTGCTTGGCATGACCCAAGACAGCCAAACCGACCAAAAAAAACATTTCATATGGAACAATGAACCTCACAATGGAGAATAAGATGGTCCACACAAAATATATGACTTGATAAAACATGAAAGGAAAGGTTACACATTCAAATAAAGATTATTGTTTGAAGATATCAAGCCCAAACCTTTTCACAAACTTCATGCTCTATTTTTAACTGCTTGTCATTGCTCCTCTTCATGCTCTTTTCAAGATCTTCTATCCTCCTTTCCATAAATTCAATATCCTACAGTTAGGTAACAGAAAAGAAGCAACTTTTAGAACATTTCTTTCAATGCATACATTGGTATTCCCAATATGGACCTATGGGCAGACAATTTGAAAAGAAATAAAGGGACAATACTACGGGGATACCGAAAAGAGAATTAGTAGACCAAAAAAAATCATCATTGGGAGCAACATTCATCAACATAAGAAAATTTCCTATGAAGTATAAACGGGGGTACAATATCTAAATAAAAGCACCAACCAAATAATAATACCTAGCTGAAGTGGTATAGGGGTGAGACAGAGTTTGCATAAGCATAGGCTTGAAATTATTAAGTATAATATGCACTAAATATTAATAACTCTTACTCATACGACCATATATACAATTTCGCCTTTTTGAGTACCTTACACACCATAAAAGAGTGCAAATCATTCTTAAAATCATAAATTATTCCAAATGATAAAAAAATACATCATAAGAATCATTTGTTTGATGGATAACTTTGCAAACAAAAACAAAAACCATCAGTTAGGGATTTTTTAACCTCAAAAAGCCTCCAAATCCGAGCAACTAGCAAATTTATAATTCCCTCATAAGGCCTAGCCTACGAATTACCTAACATCAGAGAAATTATAACTATTCGGTAAAATAGAGCATAACTAACTGGGCAGTTGGAAGATATCACAAACCACATTATTTGTGTTCTAGGTCCCAGACCACCAGTTGATCCAGCAAAGTTAGGAGCTAACATGGCCAACCCTTGTGGCAATATTTGCATATATCTACATTTGGGCTTGAAATTAGTCAACCCCATCCCAAGCTTGGGCATGTGTATGATGCCAACTAATAAAAGTAAACACACATATATACAACTTTCATTGAACTTTGTCTAAACTACCAGACAACAAGACAGAATTGTCAAATTTTCAAATGTTCTTTTGTACTGCCATGCAAACAAGCACCTATATCATTAAATAACAAATTGTCAAATAAAAAATAATAAAATAATAAAAAAGGAAAAGAAAATCATTTCGCGGATTTTGAATTTGTTCCTCTCCCTCCTCTCTCTCGTCATTCTCTCATACACCATTATTTACGCATCTTAGAAAAAACCCTCACCCACATCCTTGTCGTGGCATCTCTCTCTCTCTTACTCAACACACAGCCTATACATGTTCAGGTCACTAGCTTCTCAAATTTCCATGTAACATAAATCATAAATTCCAGTCAATGGAGGAATTAGCCATATTCTGCTCAATACCAAAAATAAAGCTGACTGAATATGATATAAAGTATCACTATAATAAGTTATACGATCCTAATCAACCCTCCAGAATGCAAAACATTTGGAATCATTTAGAAAATGTTGCTTTTTAGGGTTTAGGGAAGTAGACATACTTAGAGAAAGTATTGTAAAAAGGGAGCTCAAGATACTAAATTCAAGACTAATAGAAAATATACCTTTAGCCGCAATTCTGCGCTAATAACCTCTAAATCCCTCACAGGATCCACAGAATCATCAACGTGGATAATATCTGGATCTTCAAAGGCACCTAGGGCAGAAAAAGGTAGAAGTGAAAATCACTGTAATGATACGCTTGATAAATGAAAATCAAAAGAGCAAAACTAAAATGAGAAATATATTCCAGATGAGTACCAACGTGATTGTAACAGCATCCAATTAGTATTCATTATTATACCCATTGAAGCACATAGAAGGTAACAACAGGACATAAATACAACCGAACCATTTCCTAGGCATACAACACATGAAAATAAATATGGTTCAGCAAATTAGTATTCATTATTGTACTTCTTTCTTTCTTTCTTCTTTCTTCTGCTTTTTTTTTTTTTTTTTTTTGAGAGGTGATACTCATTTTCTTGATCATGAACAGCATATATATTTGCCCATATAGAGCAACATTCAAACACATATTACTGCAAATATAAGCTTCTTACGTAAAACATGGAAAATTCCATCAACTGCGCGTATGTGAGATAAGAAACTGTTGCCCAACCCTTGTCCTTCATGAGCACCTCTCACCAATCCAGCTATATCATGGATTTCTAAGAAAGCTGAAACCTGAATATGAAAATTACTTAAATAAGTTAAGTTAAGAATCATGAACAACAAACAAACAAAGCAGTCCAGAAAGAGTATTTATCCTTAAATACAAACTGCATTTTTTCGAACAAAACTGACATGGAAGTGTATATGTAGTCCAGGATTGGGTTTCGTAATTAAACTATGGATGAACCTTCTGTTAGGAGTACTCTCTTATATATAACCTACCACCACCTGACTTCCATCTCCTTTAGGCCTCTCAGAACTTATATTTTAAAGGGGACTAAATTGATTCAGAACGATGCAGGTGCTTTTTATTTGTCAACTTCTTCAGATTACTCATAATGCCAAAGCTCATTTCAAAGTTAAAGGCATGGGCCTTGAAATTTTATAGATCCTTCTCTAATAGTTTCATTTCCTTTCCACTAATTAATTAAGATATTCCGGACATCAAGACATTCTTACAATCATTATATCATGGGTCAGAGAAAGCAAAGAGAACTGCTTCCTTATGGTGGACCCTTCTGGCCACCACCTTTATGATATGGTATCAGCAAAAGAGAAATAGGAGTTATGCACCAGATATTCTTGCCTTCAGCAAATCATAAGTTACAATGTATGAGGCCACTGGCATTCACAAGAAGAAGAAACAAAGAAAGAGAAGAAAACTAAAACTTCTATCAATACCACATACCAAAAAGAAAAAAATATGGCAAAGCCGGGAACTCTTCTGCCTTTCAGCCACTAGCTATTAGAATTTACTGGCCCTTCATATTAGGCCAGAGAGGTGGCTACTAACCAGAGAACTAATCAGGTAAGGAAATTTTCATAAAGAACATATAGCATGAACTAAACCACCTTGTTTTTGGTAAATCTGAACTGGCAGAATTTATAACCTTTACTACGGTATAAAAAAGGCACTGAATATAGGGGCTAAGCTCAATAATAGTGAAGGGAGATATATCAATCATGGGGCATTATAGTACAACTCTCTCGTGGAATTGTAGATAAATGGGTTTTGGTAAAAAAATCCCACAATATTCCTAATGTAAAGCATTTCTAGATCCTCCTACAACAATAAAGAGCTGGGAAACCACAGCAGTATCTGCAGCTTTCATCACGATATAAAAATCAATAACCAACTTACCTCACACAGTTAAATATGTATAGAGACATAAAGTCCGAGTAAGAGGCTTCAAGAATTGGAGACACAAACCTCACTTTTCGGCTTGAACAATTGGCAGAGCCAGTCAAAGCGCTCGTCAGGGATATTAACCCGCGCCTCATTTGGCTCGATAGTACAGAAAGGGAAGTTTTCCGCAGGTATCGAGAGCTTTGTGAGCGTGTTGAAAAGTGTTGATTTTCCAACATTAGGCAATCCAACCTAAAAAGAAGGAAGAAAAAAAAATATATCAATCAAGGACCCTAAATATGCTCCCAAATATAGAAGACACCTAAAAGAAAAGAATAACGAATGATACACTGCGAATTGCTCAGAATGCCACAATCATATTGCAATGCTGCACGTTCAATCAAATTATAGAATTCAACAAAAACATGAACTTGCACGAACATTTCAGCACAATATGACCAAATACGAAACCAGAAGTATAAGAAACACACGCATAAGAATACAATAAAAAAACCAACAAGAGAACAAAGAATTATCAGGACTCGAAGACTAGCAGAATGGGAATGCAAATGAAGTCCAGACCTAAAAATGGGTTCAGATGAGTCTAAAATCCTGAGATTCATTTCCTTTCATCCATTTTACTTTGTGTTTCTGGGAAACCAAACAGAGCCTCAGAAAACAATGAATTCGGAAATGGAAGGAAAACGAAAAGAAGAGGAAGCTTACAATCCCAATCTTGAGATGAGACGAGAATCTGCCAAGGATGGGTCGCTCTGCTGGTGCTTCCTTCGATTTCGCAGCTTTCGGAGGCATTGTTTCTGAGAGAGAGAGAGAGAGAGAGAGAGAGAGAGACACCGAGATTTCTAGGGTTTTGTAGTAAGTGAAAGTGCGTGCGGTGTTGAGCTCTGGTTTCTGCAGTGGGCATGAACCCAGTAAAGGCAGCTCTTGTACTCCAAACTCCAAAGGGTTCCAAGCCTAGTCACGACCTCGCGTTGGGCCAACGCATGCCTCAGACGCGTTAGCCCTCCCAAACATATTTCCTTCTTTTTTTTCGGTTTGTTTTTGTGTTTTTGTGTTTTTTTTTTTTTTAGGAAAAAAAAAAATCATGCAAATTATGCTTTAAGTTCATGCAACTGAATCTTTTTTTCATTTTCTTTTTTTAAAAAAAAAAAAAGAAAAAGAAATGATATAAATACATTTTTTTTACGTATCTCAATTTCAAATTCATCTTTAGATTTATAGGACTCACATTGTGTCCCACAAATTCAATTGTAGAATTCAAACTTGGTTGTATGAAAATATGTAGGGAATATATGTATATCATTTCTCTTAAAAAACATGTCTTTTAAGCACGTGAAAAGTAAATACTTTTTTAGAACCTGTTTGAAATTACGTTCACGATCATAAAAAACACTTTTTTTAACATAAAAAGGTGTGTCAAACTTATTAATAATATTAAAAAAATATATAAGAAGCACATGCTATTAAAAAAATATTAATTATATACTCCACCTTTTTATCCCTTTTCATCATCTAAGAGTTGATGTGGAATGGTCTCCCAAAGCATTTGTTTGGTTCATGAAAATGAGTTTTTTTTGTTGGGAAACCATGACACATCAAATTTCGGACGATGAAAGAAAGGGTGAATAAGCGGTGCGATTATTTACTGCTAATAACTGCTAACCACATAATCGTTAATAACCTCAATCACATAGCCGCCTAGACCGATTAACAATTGACGATTTTAGGAGTAGATAAAAGTGGTTAATAACCGTTAATCGGTTTATAATATATATTAAATAATTATACATATACGAATATGGATTTAGGGTATTTTTGAGATACATATTTGAGTCTACGCATGAAACAAATTACACCTCAAATGTTTTTTTTTTTTTCTTTCAGTTTTAACTCCTTAAGTTTATGGAAAATGTGTAATAGATCCTTTTGTTACCTTTTCTCCCGACTTAGTAATGTCCGTCCATCCAGCTCGATATGCACCGTTTTGTGAAGTGACAAATCATAATACATGGTGTAACAATCCACCCTAGCAACATAATAATGTTCGCTTTTGGCTTTTCTGAAACAGACTTTCCAAAAGGTCACTCATTCTGATACTACTATCGCATAAGCACGCTTATTTGCGGAGTTCTGATGGGTTCATAACCATCATGACTTTAAAATGCGTTATGTCAAAAATTGTGAAAATATACATATAAGCACATCCACATTCTCATACCCAAGCAATGTGGGACGTAACAAATGTCAACACTCATCATTTAATCTAATCCTACGTGTCACTCATAACACGTAAGATCAAACCACATTGTTTCGTGATGGTAGCAAGGCTATTTGAATGACGGGAAAGAGAATATTGTTCTGTTCAATTTCAGACAAAGATGAACAACATAAAGAAAAAATTGTTGGGTGAAGGAGACAATGAAAATGAAGTCTGGAACGGGAAGCCAAAAAAGGTTTGTGCAATTTTCATTTATTTTTTCTGGTGCATGTGTTCCCATCTTACTATCTTCAATTAGGGTTTAAATGAATTATGAACAATCACCGTCCATGTCGTCAGGGGCAAAGCCAAGGGGGTCGAGAAGGGGCAAGTGCCCCCCCTCACCTCCCAAAAATTTTCTTTACTCCCTATAATTATTTTTTGAATATCTTTGTTGCCCACCCTCAACCACTCATTAAAGGGTAAATTATTTTTCAGAAGTACTGAAATTTATGACTTAAGCCATTGAAGCCAATGATTTATGACTCTGCCATAGTTTAAACCTTTCAGTTTCCGTTTTTAGGTTTGATTTAGGTTTAGGTTAGAGGAGAAGAAAGAAGACGATAACAAATGACACATAATACCCTTTATTAAATGCAACATTTAATTAAGTTTGTTGCTTGACTTTTTAAATACCACACACACACGCTATCTTAAGCCTACACACTACAGATTTGTTTTTTTAATCTGTGGGGCCCACCTTTTTAACTTAAACGTACATAGGCTACATGTTCTCTTCACAAACCACCATTTTTAATTTGTGGATCCACCAAACCAACTCAGGCAACTTTACTTGCCAAAACCAAACAAAAAACAAAAAAACTTAAAAGACAACTTTAAAAACAAAGTCTAAACTACATAAGGTTTCAAAAGCCATCGAAGCCAAATTGTAAATTGCTATTTAAACTTCTACAAAACTTTAGAGTTGTTTGTATGCCATTTTTTTCTTCTTCTTCTTCAAGTCTTTCAACAATTTAAATCGATTGCTTTTTGATAGCTTTCCTTTTTTAAAAAGCTCCAGGTACATAATTAAACTTTTATATTTATTAATATTTCATAATTAAATTGCTCAATCAAAATAATTGTTTAAGAATATATATAGTTTTTTTTTTTACATTTTTTTATTCTATGAAATATGTAATTGTAATAAAAATTACCTATGATTATGGAGAGTAACAATGATTTCATTAAGCTTCAATCAAATTCTAATCAAGCTCGTCCAAGATAGATTTAACAAATATGCCAGTAGATCATTGATTAAAAAAAATATATATATTCTCATTACCATCATAGTGATATAGACCAAATATGAAGATAATTGAATAAATTAACTCTAGGCATGACAAAATAAATTGGAAGTTATATTTATGCATTTTATTTATCTATTTCGTTAGTTATATTTTTTAATATTTTTAATCAATTTTTGTTTTCTTTATTTTTTTCATTAAAAAAAAATTGACCCCATAAACAAAAATCCTGGTTTCGCCACTGCATGTCGTCATCTGCAATATCGTTTATGAGAGTCGATCTGAATGCGGTGCAATGCAAATGTGGCCTTCCAGCCCTGTTGAGAACTTCCTAGACATCAGCCAATCCTGAGAGGCGGTTCGTTGTGTGTGCTATGTATGACCAAAAAAGGTAAGTGATTTTGTTTGATTAAATGTCCAAATGAGTGTTGGTTTTATTTCACCATTTTCTTTTATGATAGAAAGCTGGACAATGCCGTTTTTTCACTGGCATGATAAATAAAAATGTTCTCGTGGAAAAGAAATCCTGCCTAAGTTGCATAAATAAGTGAAGTCTCTCGAGGCTGAAGTAATCTTAGAGCACGAATGAGGATTCAAACTTCTATATCGGTGTTTTTATGGGTGATTATTATCTCTGTGAGTTTATGATGGTGGATGGGACCTTGATGCACTAGCAAATGGTAGGGGCATATTGTGTTGTTATGATTTTGGGAGATGGTGGGGCTTCAAGATGATTGTTGTCATTATGAAAATTGTGTAAAATTGTAACTTTCGTAGCATCTAACCTAAGTTATGGGATTATTATAACTTTTGAACTTATGTCATTGTAAACTTTTGGCATGTTGTAGTTTACTAGTTTCAGGATCTGGTAAATTTCATTGAAGATGTTGCATTAAGTTCAAAAGAAAGGATGCAAATTGACACACAATGACCGCTTGATTAAGATAGTGGCAATATGACATCATCCTACACATAACTGTAACATGATTTGGTCAACAAAACCTGTAAAAAAAAATAAAAATAAAGATTTTGCATTACATCCAACTAACCTATCATACACACAATTGTTTAAACAACTCAAAACCAAATAGCAGACTAAACATTACATTAAATTCCATTCATTAAGAGTGAATAAACTGTCATATTGCATCCAATCAAATTTACTACACTTGTTCACCAGTCACAAAATAACATTCCTCTACCAAAAAAAAAAATAAGTCACCACATTACAATCATTAATTAGCCAACATACCACAATATAGTACATCTCAACTCGACAAAAAATAATGTCAAAAGTGTCTTCCAAAATGTCAATAGTCAACATTCATCTCCAGTCAAAAGTCATCCTCCAACAACATACAACCTTTCATTGAGTAGGCCTATATATGGTTATGTCCCTTAGCACATGTGTATGCACAAGCTAGGATGACCCAAATTCGAGTTCAGGTTGAGATCCCTACAACACATCAAGAAAAAATGTTGTAAGTTATAAGAACACAACATTTAGTTTGAGGCTTGCCCATTAATGCTAAAGTTGTAAGTTATAAGAACGCAATGTTTAGTTAGGACACAAATTTCTTACAAATTGGGATGTAAGTTCCTATAACGCAATCTTTTAAAAAGTGACATATGTCTTTTAAACACGTGAAAAGCATATGCTATCTTAGAGTATGTTTGGAATTGCGTTAACGATCTTAAAAAGTTTTTTTAGTACATAAAAAGATGTACCAAACTTATTAATGATATTAAAAAAAATGTGTGAAGCACACACTATAAAAAATTCCAAAAGCTGGTGTGGTGTAGTCTCCCAAAGCATTTGGTGTATGAAAATGAGTTTTTTGGTTAGAGAACCATGCCACATCAGCTTTTGGAAGATGAAGGTATGTGTGTATAAGCAATGCTGTTATTAACCGCTAATTACCACACAATCGCTAATCGCACAACCGTTAATAATCGCAACTGCATAGCCGCCTAGGCCGATAGCAGTTAGCGGTTTTAGAAGTAGATAAAAGTGGTTAATAACCGCTAACCAGTTTATATATATATATTTGACTAGGCTGAAACTATCTAGATTCACAGGCTAATTAGCTACAATATAGATAGATAGATAGATAGATAGATATGGATGTATGGATTGTTGATACTGGTGATTTATATTTGACTAGGCTGAAACTATCTGGCTTCCCAAGCTAATTAGCTACAATATATGCTTGATCTGAGATGACAGTTTGTCAATTGCCATGAATGAACTTGCTTTAAACTAATTAGGATTACTTTCTATTTGATTGAATACATCATACAAATGGTTTACAGTAAGAATGACATTTTTTTTTTTTTTTGGATCTAGACCATCTAACAAGGAGATGAGAATCAATATGATTGAAAAGATACTCAAAGCCAATTTTTGTACAATTGACACCAAAAGAGAAAGGCTTGAAATGTCACGTTGTCCATAATTATCTTTGAGTAATGGTATATGGAAGACTTTTGTCATCCTCTTATCTCTAAATGTGACATGGCTTTTAAAATCATCATTGGATCAAAATCCATCATAAATCCAATGATGATTTTGAAAGCCACGTCACATTAATTGAGAGAATAAAAGGAGGATATGAGTCTTGCATATAGCATTACTCATTCTATTTACCTAAAGATATATAAAAAATGGCAAAGCCTATTCAAGAGTGATTTTTATTTGATGTAAAATTACTATTTTGCCCCTATTTTTCCCTTCAGCTGGCTTAGGAAGTTATTGGATATTTTTGCCTTTTACATCAAAATTATCGTTTTGCCCTTTAATTTTGTAAGGAGTCGAGGTTTTTTTGGGGCTTTGTGTCTCTTTTCTCCATTTTATCTACAATATTCTTTCTTCTGTAACATGTGGTTTACAATTTTGCCCTTATTGAGCTTCACAGTGTAGGCTTTTGTGACGGGGTTTTCAGTGTTGTTCTTCTCTTCTCCTTTGACAGAAGCAAGAGAAACCAAAAACCATTTCGCATCTTTTGTGAGGGGCTTTGCTATTCTTCTTATCATAAATAAATGTATTATATATATGTTTTGTTCTACTTTTATTTCCAGGTTCACATAAATTTTTTAGTCTCCAATATCGGCTATATCATCTCCATTGCCTTTGTTACCTATCAAGGTAAATTTACTTAATTTATTTTTCACTTACCTTATTGTGGTGCTATCTAATTAATTTCAAAAATATCCATACAACACATGCCATGATATTTCTTTCTTTATTTTCAGTGTACTTTTAATTATGTTAGGCATCTTTTGATCACTAATACATAAATTTTCTCCTGCTGCATATTATTTGTATGGGGATTATATTGACTTAGAAAATGCATATTCTATCTTTTCAGTTTATTTACACAGTATCAAACCTTCTCCATAAACCAAAAAATTGTAGTTACACACCCATGCAATATGTTAGTTTCTACGTCAACTGACCCAAGTAAGTTTATATATATAAGAATAGTACCTTGCAGAATTAAATGAGATATAGGTAATATTAGAAAAGGGTGATAGAAAAAGTGAAACGCGAAAAAGAGAATCTTATAGTGCATTAAATAATGAAATCCATGTTATACAGGGTCTGAATCTTATGCAACAAGCAACTTAATTCCAATCACATTGCCGATCGAATTAACAGGTATGGTGCCATCATGGAATAAATCAATCCTACGATTACTGAGTATGCCATAGTTATATTATTTAGCTATAGTAAAATCCTAAGAAATAGCTAGCCAGGCTTTTTCTCTTGCTCTTGTTGTGTGTGCTTCTGTAAATTGTAGGTAGCAAATAGCAGAGCTCCACAAATCTTAGGTATGCATTACGAAATATATCCTCTGAGGCAGATAGTTTTGCTCCCCACACCAGCTTCTAAATATTGTCATGCAAAGAGGTTTCACCATGAGACTAAAGGTTTTTGTTGTGTTAATCGATAAATTTTTTCTATTTCTTCTAATGATGTCCTTGACAATCTTTATGAGATGCTTACTTCAACCTCAGAGGAGTCAATGGAATTTCAATAACAAATTTGCATTAACATCATTTGATGTTAAATATGACAAAAACTTATACAGACAAAACAAAGGGATATATACATTCAGAGTTCAGGGTCAAGTTTATCATTATATCAATGACTTATTGCCATTAGATGGTCATCCTTCCTATTTGAAATTGTATTTTTATGATACTGAACATGCGATAGAGAATCAGATATATGATTCAGATAGACTAAATCCATCCATTTTGAGAAAAATAATAGATATATTGAAGATCAATCCATATTGTGCTTTCTTTCGGACTCTTAAGGATGTGCCTGATTTAGAACATCAACAGATTCATATAAAAGATCAAATGCTTCATTGGACCAACAAGTTTATAAGGCTCCATCGTCTTCGCAAGTAGCAAAAATATGGGTAGATGAAAATACTTCTGAACAGCAAATGAGTCAAAACATTATTGTTTATAGTCATTCGGGTTGTAGTCATAGAGTGCAATACTATTTTGGGTGTTACGATCCTTTGGAATATCCTCTGCTATTTCCTTATGGAGATATTGGTTGGCACCGAGAAATACAAAGACTTGAAAAAGGAAAACAATATTCATCTTCCTAGACTGAATAATTAATTAATCCTCGAGCATTAAATTCAGTAACTGAATTACTTAAGAAGGAAACAAAAGGTATGCATTGTCTATATATAGTGGATAATTATATTATATTAATTGGAAATTTATTAATTCCTATATTTTCAGCACTAGAGAAGAGAAGAAGTCGAGCAGCAATTAAAAAATTAAAAAAAAAAACGCCCACTCAAAAAACAAATCTGAAAGGAGGAGGGAGCAGATATACTCCCTCCTCCTCTCCTTCCTTTCTACTCCTCACTCCTATTCTCCCCCTCTAATTCTGGTTTTTTCTTTTTTTTGTAGGTGTTCCCCGACCAAATCAGCAATTTTGGCTTCTCCGCTATGCATCCATCCATCTACCTTCGGGTTGTGCCGTTTATCTCCTCCCTAATTGCTTCTAATGTTTGCTGGTTGTGTTTTTGTTTTGAATAAGAGCTTTCTTCTCTTTAGATCTGCCTTCATAGGCGATTTATGGGATGAAGGTTCGTCAGGTGTGATGGGTTATCTCTCACAGCCGGTTTAAATAAATTTTAGGATATTTGGCTACCATTGTCTTAGATCCAGTCTGCTCAAAGCAGATTTGCTCTTTAACTATTTTTATACATGGGTTAGCGGAAGATGAAAGTCATAGATATCACTTTATTATAAGAATTTTGTTTGTATCTATGACTATATAACTTCATAACATGTGACTATGATTGTACAAAGCTAAAGACTTTGTAATATAAGAGCTTTATGCTCATGATTTTTGATCATCTTTCGTTAAAAAAAAAAAAAAAAAAGTCGAGCAGCAATTTTCTGTCGTGAATATTACTGTTATAAGTTGCAAACAAGACCATCAATTAAATCAACTTGTTGCGTTCAAGATGCCTCTTCCAACAATATGTCGTTGACATGTATAGTAAGATTGAAACAGCTAGGTTGGACTACTTTCGTACTGAACAAGACGAAACTCGGTCTGAGGTCTATCAATGCATTATTGATAGTATTCTTTTTGTTGAAACTCGAGGTTCCAAAATTGGATGTAGAATTATTTTACCAGCCTCTTTCATTGGTGGTCTAAGAGATATATAGAAGAGATATATGGGAGCTACGGCATTAGTTCAGCGTTTTGGAAAACCGAATCTTTTCCTAACTGTGTGAATTACTCTAATAGGTGGAGTACTTACTGTGATTGATTCACAGAATGCTAATGTGTTCAATGATCAATTTTTATGGCAATCTAAGGTTCGCTACTTCAAATCTCTATGCGTTCTTTAATTGTTTGTTCATGTTTCAGAGAACATGTAAGATTCAGAGCTTGCCAGTTTTTGTTGGATCTTAATTGTTCTTAACTTGAGCTTCTTGTAATAATAAGTTTTGTCACCGAACTGCCAAAGGGAGAGTTTGTTAGGTTTTTAGTTATTGGTGAATTCGGTGTCAAAATTTAATTGGTTTATTCAAGAAATGAAAGTGCCAAGTAAAAAAGAATATTGTAGAGTATTCTTCAAGAAAAGGAAAGAGCCAAGATAGAAAGAATATTGCAGAATATTCTTCAAGAAAAGGAAAGAGTTGAATGGTCAAAATATTGTAGAATATATTAATCAAGAAAGTAAAGATCTGTGATGTGGAAAATATTCTGCATAATTAATTGTTCCTAGTTGGTTCTTATTCTGCTGACAAAAAGATTCCTTATCTATGCATTGCTTAATCAGGGACACAGTATTTCAAAAGATATTTAGATATTATTGCAGAATTTATTCTTCAACATGGAAAGGACTAGACAAGGCAAGATCTGCAATATATTACTCAAAAAAGGAAGGTTTCTGGTACATGGAAGATTCTGAAGACTTCACAACTCAGAAAAGGTGATTTTCCCTAGTGACCGTCCGGACAGCCAGAGGAAGCGTACTGACGCTCACTAGCGTTCGAAGAAGTGTCCAAACACTTCAGCAGACACCAACCACAGGGAACACATGTACACACAAATGTCCGGACAGCCCAGCGGACACCTAGACTTAAGAGCTCCAGTTCGATGAGGAGTCTGAACAACAAACTGAAGGCTGCAAACAGAGAAGACAGCATGCAACCGTTCGGATGCTAGGGCTATGTCGCCCGGACTCGCTACTGAAGACTTTTGAAGAAAATTGTGTTATTTGAAGTTGGTTGCTACTTGACGTCTAGACGCCCACTTACCTAGTCCGGACGCCGCCTAGTGAAATCTGTATTAGTGTTAATTTAGGGTTTTTGAAGTCTATTTAAAGAGGCTTTTAGGCTATTGTTTTGTAAGGAGTATCATATAAACTCTAGTGTGCTAAGAGAATGGTTTAGGCAGAGATTGTGAGATCAGCTAACTCTCTTAGAGTATCTCTTTGTGTGTGATTTTTGATCAACTTGAAGTCTAGTTTAGGGAGGAGCCCTATGCTAAAGGAGTCCATTGAATACCCCTTCAGACAGAAGGTCCGGTTGGGAAGCTTTCACATATAGGTACATGTTAGAGTTAGAGGTACGATTACTGCATCGAGTTATGTGTGTACTACTGCCTTGAAACTAGCTTTGTTTTTTTGAAAGTAGATTTCCTGATTAAGCAGTGCACAGATAAGGAATCTTTTTGTCAGCAGAATAAGAACCAATTAGGAACAATTAATTATGCAAAATATTTTTCACATCACAGATCTTTCTTTTCTTGATTAATATATTCTACAAAATTTTGACCATTTAGTCCTTTCCTTTTCTTGAAGAATATTCTGCAATATTCTTTATTTCTCGGCTCTTTCATTTCTTGAGGAATACTCTACAAATATTTTTTCTTACTTGGTTCTTTCCTTTCTTGAATAAATCAATTAAGTTTTGACACCAAATTTGCCAATAATTAAAAACTCAACACTAACAATCACATGCAATCCATGTTGGCTGGAAATTAAAGAAGAGTTAGAACCACAAGAAGAAGCACAAAATAGACCTAATTTGATTGCATGAGTCTTTAGAGCAAAATTAGAAGAATTGAAGATTGAGTTATTCAAGAAACAAATATTTGGTGCAGTTGCCGCATATGTATATGTAATTGAACATAAAAAAAATAATAATAATAATAAAAGGGATAATTACACTTAACCCTCCTGATTTATCCACGGTGTGGCGATTTACCCCCCAATGTACCAAAATTGGTATATGACCCCCCCAAACTTGCCAACGTGTGGCAAAATCAACCTTCCATCCAATCGACCGTTCGTTTGGACGAAAAGTCGGTCACGTGCAAGTCACGTGACTTGGGGAGGGTCTCTGTCTTAAACGGTCACGTGACTTGCACGTGACCGATTTTCTGTCCAAACGAACGGTCGATTGGACGGAAGGTTGATTTTGCCACACGTTGGCAAGTTCGGGGCGGTCATGTACCAATTTTGGTACATTGTGGGGTAAATCGCCACACCGTGAATAAATCAGGGGGGTTAAGTGTAATTATCCCATAATAAAATAAAAAAAAATATATAAAAAAAAGGATAAAAATTTCTTATAAACTGGTTTGTATGAAATTTCCTACAATCCACATATAAAAAAAATATGTGTCCTTAAAACATGTGAGAAACACGTATTTTTTTTTTATTAATGCTATTAAAAAAGCATGTAAGAAGCACATGCTATTTAAATAACAAGTGTTTTTCACATGACAAAGTATATATGCCAATCTTATAAGTGGGTTGTAGGAAATTTCTTACAAGTCGGTTTGTAGAAAATTTATGTCCAAAAAAAAAAAGGACTTCCTCATGCTCATTTCTTGATCATATTAAAAAGGGACTAGAAAATAATTGCACCGGAAAGCTTTGATGATATTGTATTAGCTGGGTTACCAAATACACATGAAAACTAACAACTGTACTCAACTTCTGTAAAGCACATGATGCACATATGGTCCTTGTGGTACACTTACTCCAAATAACATATGTATGAAAAAAGATGAAAGCTGCAAGAATTATCATCCAAAACAATTTTGTGATGAAATATAAACGGTGAGATAATGGAGCAAGTGCTAAAGCTAGAGGACACAATTTAGACAACCGTTGGGTTGTACTAACACTACAAAAAAAATTGTTTTTCGCCACTTGCAGTTCGCCACGTGTACGGTCACTGTACACGTGCGAACTGTTGGCCGCGTGCAAGTGGCCACGTAAATACACGCGGTGGATCCAATTGACACTAACTGCACAATTGGCCGCGTGTATTTTAATACGCGCGGCCAATTAGCAGCGTGTATTAAAATACGCGCGGCCAATTGGCCGCGTGTATTATTATACACGTGGCAATATTTTTTTTTTTTTTTTTAAAAAAAATAATTTTTTATTTAATTTAAATCTGTATTTAATTATTTTTTAAATAATTGATTGTATTTTTAATTTAATTCTTTACTTTTAGAGGAAAAAAAATATAATAACTGAAAAAAAAAAAAAAAATTGAAGTGGAAAACACGTACGAGCAAGTTCAGTAGGGAGAGAGAGAGAGAGAGAGAGCGAGAGAGAGAGAGAGAGAGAGAGAGAGAGAGAGAGAGACAGAGAGAAATAGAGAGAGACAGAGAGATACAGAGAGAGAGAGAGTGAGAGAGAGAGATACAGAGAGACAGAGAGAGAGAGAGAGAGAGAGACAGAGAGAGAGAGAGAGAGATACAGAGAGAGATAGCGATACAGAGAGAGAGAGAACACACTGTGAGAGAGAGAGAGCGAGAGACAGAGACAGAGAGAGAGAGAGAGAGAGCGAGAGACAGAGAGAGAGAGATACAGAGAGAGAGAGAGAGCGATACAGAGAGAGAGAGAACACACCGTGAGAGAGAGAGAGCGAGAGAGAGAGACAGAGAGAGAGAGCGAGAGACAGAGAGAGAGAGCGATACAGAGGAGAGAGAGAGAGAGCGGTATAGAGAGAACACACCGTGAGAGAGCGAGAGAGAGAAATAGAGATAGAGAGAGAGCGATACCGAGAGACAGAGAGATACAGAGGGGAGAGAGAGAGCGAGAGACAGAGAGATACAGAGGAGACAGAGAGAGCGATACGAGAGACAGAGAGATACAGAGGAGAGAGAGAGAGCGAGAGACAGAGAGATACAGAGGAGAGAGAGAGAGCGGTACCGAGAGAGAGAACATCAGAATATGCATGTATTTAATGAATTTTTTTTTTTACATTTGAAACTACTGTGCAGTGGCGCGCGGGAATTGTCCCGCCCGCCACTGCTATCTTCACAAATTCTGGCCGCGTGGCCTAAAGCCACGCGGCCAGTTATCTTATACGTATATATACATAATAAAATTTACTTTTATTAATATATATTTAATAAAAACAATTAGCCACGTGTATTTAATACACGTGGCCATATACAAAACTTAATAAAATTTGTTTTTATTAATATATATTTGATAAAAACAATTGGCCACGTGTAAAAAATACACGCGGCCAACTGTGATGCGCATACTTCTAGCCACGTGTACTGTATACACGTGGCTAATTGGACGCGTGTCTACAGTAACAGGTACTGTAGACACGCGGCCAATTGTAGAGTTTTTTGTAGTGTAAAAAATCCTTGTCTCCTTGCAAATTTAGACACCTATTGGTGGTGACTCAGCCTGAGTCACCTTCGCGTGGGTCTGGTTGTGACTCACTTTGGGTCACAAGGTGACTTAATAGTGGGCACCTTGCCATGGGTCAGCAGACCGACAGCTGTAGGTCTGGTGACCCACAGCGAGGTCTTCTGACCCAAAACGGGTCACCATCAGACCCTACCGTTGGTATGGTGTTGATCCACGTGGGTCACCTATGCTGGGTCACAAGGTGACCCAGTCATGGATCACCAGACCCACAGTGGGGTCTAGTGGTGACCCATATATGATGGGTCACAAGGTAACCTAGTATGGGTCTTTTTTTTTTTTTTTTTTCTTTTTTTAAAAATAAAAAAGTGTAAATTTGAAAGTAAGGGTAAGTTTAGAATTGTATGAAACTGAGGCATAAAGATTATTTCACCCATTTCGTGAAGCTGCTTCGTTACATGGACTATTACAAACAGACAATTAATAGTTTAGATAAATGTTTGGAAGAAGCATTTTCATATCAAATGCTTTAAAGTCTAAGGCGTTTATCTGCCACAATATTAGTCTACTGTAATCCTAGCAATCCTAGAACATTATGGGAACAATTCGAGGAGAGCATGTCTAAGGATTTCAAGAAGTCAAAGGGCCTTATACCAGCTGTTAGAACTAAAGTATTGCAAAGTATTGCTTCTACACTTGAATCCATGGCAAGAGATATAAATACTTATCGTTTGGTTGACTACAAAATTACTTTTTATAAAACTTCCAACTACAATGATAATTCCATTCATAGATGATATGACCTCTTTGAATGCTTTGATAGATATCGTATTTCTAAACATTAATGAATATCCAAACAATTTGGACATTATGATAAATCAAGCTATATATTAACACCCAAAAATGATTGTGTTGATGAAATAAATAATTTGCTCACAAATTGATTTCCAGGAGAAATTACCCAATATTGTAGTTTTGATAAAACTATGCATGCTATAAACCACTAAACATCATCTTTATATATAGTATTTACTTCACTGGCAATCAACAAATGCTTAAACAAAATCCAAACACAACCGTGGCATGTAAATGATGCTAAATTTTAACACTTTTTACAGGGGAAATCAAGTTTGACTTCGACCCATAGGGTCGGAAGTCAATGGGTGGGTATTTTTTTTTTCCATATTTTCTTACCTTTGTATCAGCTAATATAAGCCTATGATATTTATCAAGGCTGTGGCCGTGGATTACAGTGCGTGTCATTGGGCTTGTTTGGCAAAGAACAGAACAGAGTAGTGAGTTGTTAGTTTTGAAATTAGTAAAAAGTAATGGTGTGATATAAAATAAAAAAATTTGTATAAAAAAGTGAAAAAAAATTTGTATTGTAGTTAATTTTTTTATTTGAATAGTAATAAAAAATTATTGATGTGATATAAAAAGTGAAAAAAGTGTGAATGTTTTGATGTTGATTGTTATTAAAAAATGTAAAAAAATAAAATAAAAAATTGTGAATAGTGTCAGCAACTATTATGTAATGTTATGTAGGTTATCAAACAAGCCTTATCTTCTCAGTAACAAATCCTTTGAGCTTCCATTCTCTAGTCTTTGGAGTAATCTCTTTTAAGGAATTGTAAAGTGTTCACATTTTATTTTGCTAGACATAGAGAAAAAAAAAATGGATGAGTTATATTACTCGTTACAATTTTAAAATAACAATATGCATTTTTGATGAAACATTGTGAATAAATATGAAAGAGAATGGGGTACTATAAAGAAAAGAAACCTTATAGATAAATTTAAAAATATTGAAGAAACAATGAATATAAAAAAGAGAATAAAAAGGATGTTAAATGTAATGTACATAATATTTATAACTTCCAAGATCTTAATTATCATTATTTTCACAATAAATAGAATAAAAAAAACATACCATAACCTATAGCAATAAAAGTCTTCTTCAAAGCTCAAACACTAGGAAATAGTTTCTCTCACTTAACCCTCTTAAGATAAACAAAGCTGATGGATATTGTACATATTTATAGGGTAGAAAGAGGACCGGTTTCCTTTTTTTTTTTTTTTATCACCATTAATTCTACTTCCTATCAAAGTTAGAATTAATTAATAAAAAACATTAACTTCTCGTAGTTAATTAACCAACACTTCATTAAGGTGTATTAATTAACCATTAACCAACAATTAATTAAGGAGGATTAATTAACCAACATTAAGATCGAGTCTAATAAGTTGTCTTATGTGCCAGGTCATGTGGGACATTAAATTCTTACAAAGGAAATTACTCTATCAGATATGTTTGGAATGTCATCACTTTCCTTATATGTTTAGGTAACAATTATTATTTTTTTATTATTTTTCAAAAACATGTTTGGATGTTTTTTAAAATTTAAATTCTACTAAGATTTTATCCAACTTATTTATTTGTTTATTTAATTTTTTTTTTTTTAAAAATTGTCTCAGGTTTTTTAAACCATTTCAACATAATTTCAAAAAAAAAGTTCTCGGTATTCACAGTTTTGAATATAATACAAAAAAATTCGCACACCCAAACGAACCCTTAATTTACTTTCATAAATAACATTATTTAGTTAACAGATAAAGCCCTTCAGAGCACCGGTCCACCGGTAGTTTCAATAACTACATAGAAATGCTATATACCATATTTTTATTCTACAATTATTTTACAATACTGATGTGACAGTCTTAATCAATCCTTAATATTTTTTTTAACAATGACTGATTCAAGGGTTGGTCGGAACTGTCACATTAGCATTATAAAATAGTTGTAAAATAAAAATGTATTTTTTAGCATTATTCTAAGTACACATAATCTAAGATATCTCACCACGACGACCGAAAAAATTCGAACACACTCCAAATCTCCATACATAATCTTGGAGTCCTTCATGTCTCAACTATACAACATGAGTAATGCTAAAAAGACGCATGTCTTCCTTAAACTCGCTCAAAATTGATATGACTTTTACATCAACAAAATGAACAGCAAAAGTTGCCATCAGCACCAATTACAAGATCCTTATGTCTCACATGCAAACGTCTTGTCGTTACACAATTTGAAATCACCCAACAAATGCTCAGGAAAAAAGAAGAAAAAATCACCAACACATTGCTTATATGAGTCAACTATTGAATCCCTGAAAAAAAAGAAGAAAAAAAAGAAGAAGAAAATTGAAATCATGAAATCCTTCTTATAATGTGACATTAAGAAACTTGATAATTTATATATGAGAATTACGTCATAAATTAAACTCACCGAGGCTACTTCACATCTGGCTATGACCACCTCAATCCAAGCTTCGCTATATATTCAGCATCGGCTTCCACTTCTTGATGTTTTGGCCCATGGGCGGTACAAGGGTAGATAGAGAGGGATGGTTTGGAAAAGAAATCGTGGTTTGAGGGGTAATATCCTTATTTCTACTACTGCAACGTACGTAGCCACTAAAACTAAAAGACAACAACTAAACTTCTTCTTCATCGTAACATATTCTTACGTTACTTTTGGCTCGTCAACTACTACATGAACTCCGCACTTCTTCACGTCAACATTTTGCCAATGTCCGCATCTCACCTCAATTTCTTCTCCACTTTCCATCACCAATTCATTAAATATGAGTCCACTTTCCAGCTCATATTTATTTCTTATGAGTGGCGTCAGAAATAGAAACAAATGATATTTTTCTCCTTTTTTTCTTTGTGGAACAGAGTAGAATCGATCCATAATAGAAACAGAGGAGTCCTCATCCTCAAAAGCGGCATTATGATTTGGCAGAAGCAATTTAGAGTTGCCTCTAGTTTTATTTCGGATGTTCACGCCAAGATGGTAACGATAATATCTTATATCAAAGGTTGCATTAAAAGAACAAACAACACAAATAAGCAACCGAAGGAATTGACCCTTTGAAATTGAAGGTACATGGAAGGATACTGAAACCCCATGTCCCCTGTGGCTGAACCAATTTGGAACCTCACTACCAGGGAGGAAAATGACACGAGACTCATCATCGCCCATGGTTAACGGACACTATTAAAAAAAAAAAAATGTTCAGAACATAAAATGTGAGAGAGAGAGAGAGAGAGAGAGAGAGAGAGAGAGAGAGAGAGAGAGAGAGAGAGAGAGAGAGAGAGAGAGAGAGAGAGAGAGAGAGAGAGATAGGAACCTGGAGATGACTCATAAAATTATATGCTTGATTGTGAATAGCAGAAATTTCCCGATTCTCCGAGCCTTGAATCTCAGTCAATTTGTGGCAATTACGAAGGTACAAATATAGTCCACTCTTGCGGTTTGATGAAACTGAGAGTCGTTCCATTGACGTACAATTGCTTGCATCCAACATAGCTACACTTGAGAAGAGTCCTGAAATTGATTGAAGAGTCGTACACTCTTGTAACTGGAAATTGAACAATTTCGAAAGGCGACCGATGCCATCAGGTAGGTTACGAAAATTGTTTCTTGATAAATCTAAAAACTTGAGTGAAGACAAACTCTCAAAATCAACAGGAAACATATCTTCAGATAAATTACGCCCAGAGAGATTTAGTTTTGTCAAAGAACGTAATCCAGAAATAGAAGGTGGTAGAAAACATAATGGGTTCAAGCTTTTTGGTGACATCAATGATAAGAGAAGTGACAACCAAGATTTTGAGGATTGTTCTTTAGGTCTAGATAATGATGCAATCTCAAGATTCTTCAAAAGACCAAAGGAGGATGGTAATTGCTTAATAGCAATTCCATCTGCAAGTAGCTCTGTTAAAGCAATCATACTCCCTACTTGATCCGGTAACTTGTCAACTTGTAAGCAGCCAGACAAATCTAGAGTTTTGAGAGATCTTAAGTTAGAAATGCTACTTGGAAGATTCATAAGACTCTTGCATCCGTTTAAATTCAGCAAAACAAGGTTTTTCAAACATCCAATGGACACGTGAATCTCAACCAAACTTGTGCAACCTTCAAGTATTAGTGTCTCCAGTTGTGGCATTTCAAAGAAGTTTGGTGATTTGGTGAGATATTTGGAATGGCTAAGATTAAGGACCTTCAACTTGTTGAGTATCTGTGAAAAAAAAAATAGAGAATAAATAAAGAAATGAAAAGTTCTTGTTAATTACCCATTTAACATTAATAGAGAGAAAGAGAGAGCAAAAAGTTTTGTAAGATTTGTTATACTTTGTTCTTCTTCCAAACTTGTTTGAGATTACTATACTGCATGTCAAGAATAACAAGGTTTTCTAGATGAAAATTTTGTGGTAGAAATTGCAAATGGCACTTATGCCACCGAAGCCATCTTAGCTTTTCAGAGAGATGCTCATAAGATCCTTTGAGATGAACACAGGGACGGAGGGAGGGGGGCGCTAACAGGGGCCATAGCCACCCCCAATTTCCTAAAAAAAAAATAAAATTATGAGGTGAGAAGAAAAAAATTCCTAAAAAATTAAAAAATATAAGGTAAAAAATAAAAATTAAGCCTATTGGCCCCTACCAAATTTTTTTTTTTTTTTTTTTTGCCATTGGCCCTTACCCATAAGAACTTCTGGCTCCGTCCCTGGATGAACATAATCGATTTGAAGTAATCTCAAACTCTTCATATTGGTAAATGCTTCAGTTTTGATGTGAATATCTTTGCCAAATACTTTTAAGATTAGACCCTCAACTGTTTCAATTCCCTAGCAAAATAGACAATTGGATTAGCAATGAACATGCTCATTGTCAATCTTTGTAAAGTGATCGGAAGAATGTAATTGTATTATCTGAATGAATGTACTTAATACAAGAATGAAGAGAAATTACATATATATAGACAGAGAACTCAAGCTAAACTAAATCCTAACTGTAGACTAAGCTGTGATAACTAGATAACTAAGATGATAGAATAACTAAACTAAATAACAACCCAGCTATACAAAGAACAGAGAAAAAAAGAGCTTTATATCCTTGATACTCATCTTGCATAAAACTAGAACAACTTTGACCTTAGAATAGGCGTATATACTCTCAAAGTAATTTTTTTTTTTTTTTTTTTTTTTTGACCTTAGTATAGGCGTATATACCCTCATTGTAATTTTCTTTTTTCTTTTTTTTTTTTTTGAAAAAAAAAAAAAATTCTAAATTGATTTAGACATTATTAGAATTATCTAAAACGTGATTCCATACCTTTTAAATAATGTTAAGTACTAGTTCCTGACTTAAGTTAGAGAATATTTGGATTTAAAATCATTCAATAATAACTATGATGTATGATTCGCAGAAAGGCAAAATGCTCATATATATATATATATACCTACATAAGACATGTTATGTGCCTGCGTATGTAAATTTCTTTATATATATATATATACACCTACATAAGACATATGTTATGTGCCTGTGTATGGAAATTTGTTTATATATATAAATACATATGCCTCTTACCGTATGTTCATGTAATACATTTGATGCATCCTCATGAAACCACAATCTACTACGTTTTCCTGGCAAATTCGGTGACTCTCCATGAATAATCTCCCTTCCCATATCTCGAATAAGACTATGCATCCTCAAAATCTTTTTGTCATCAATTGTCACAAGTGACTTCTGAATGAGAATAGGGATGCCAATCTTTGGAAAGAAATTACAACCATCAAGTATTTTCATAACATATTTTTCATCCATGTCAACAAAGAAACATGCAATATCAAGGAATATGCCCTTTGTATACTCGTCCAATGAATCAAAACTTATTCGAAGTACATTTTGAATCTTGTCATAAGGAGTTATTTCTAATTTTTTCAATTCACTTTCCCATTCAACTACGCTTCTATCTTTAAGAAAAGAACCCAAAAGCACAAGAACTAATGGAATACCTCCAGCGTAACGAATTGCTTTAATTGAAAGCTCTGAGTAATCTTCTTTTGGATTGATCATTTCGAAAGCATGCCAACGGAACAGTTGAAGAGACTCCCAATCATCCAATTCTCTGACCTTATATTTCTTATCTGCTCTCAATGGACTTAACACGTGTTCATCTCTGGTAGTTATAATGATTCTACTACCCGGACCAAGCCATTCCTTTTCAACTAACGAGTGTAGTTTTTCAAAGTCATCTACATCATCAACAACAACAAGAACTTTTTTTCCACAAATTCTTTCCGTAATTATACTAATTCCTCTATCTAGAGTTGGCAATTCGGGTTCACGGGTCGGGTTCGGGTCAACCCGACTGACCCGATTATATAAACGTGTCAACCCGAACCCGAACCGATTATTAATCGGGTTGTGACACGTGACCCGAACACGACCCGATTAATAATCGGGTAACCCGAACACGACCCGACAAACCCGACTAAAAAACGCGTCACCCGTTTACCCGACCCGACCCGACCCGACACGGCATCAATTTCACTGTTTTCACATGTTTCAACCTTCAATTTTTTTTTTTTTTAAATCGGGTTATAATCGTGTTGGCGGGTCAACCCGGGTAATCGGGTTATAATCGTGTTGGCGGGTAATCGTGTTATCGGGTCAACCCGTGCAATCGGGTCATAATCGGGTTGGCGGGTCAACCCGCGGGTTGACCCACCAAACACGATTATAATCGGGTCAACCCGATTATGACCCGAACCCGATTATAACAAACCCAAACCCGGTTTTTTCGTGTCGTGTTCGTGTCGGGTTCGCGGGTCGTGTCAAAAATTGCCAACCCTACCTCTATCACCATTATCAATCTTCAAATTCATTTTCAAGATATCATTAAGAAATTGTTCTTGTAAATGAACTAAGCCATCAGACTTTTCTAAGCTTTCTTTAAAGTTTGAAAGAAAACTACTTCCTTCAAATGCAGCACATATTTCATTATAGACAGCTTTTGCTAGGGTTGTTTTGCCAATACCACCCATTCCGTAAATGCCCACAACGCGAACGTCAGTTGTTCCAAGATTTAATAAATCTTTAATATCATTAACACGAGACATTATTCCGATTTCGTGTTTGGCAACATGCAAGGGAGCTGGGTTAACTTTACACAAAATTTCTTCAAGAATCTGTTTGATGAATTTTGATTCATACCTGAGAACAATAAGATAAGCCCAATGATCTATAATAATAATATTAAAAAAAAATATGACTCTTCAATACCATAAGGATATTATCATCTCAATCATTTAAAACTAATATGTCATGACAACAATTACATTTAATCAAATTTTGTGATAATTATGATTTAAATATATTTCTATGTAATTTCTTCTCTTGTTGACATGCCATGAAGCAATTTTTTTATTTATTTTTTTTTTCCTAGCAAAAAAGCCATTAACGGCTTCTTGCAAAGAATGGCTACAATATCATTCATCTGATCAAGTGAACGATATTTTATCTAAAAAGCAATCCTAGACTTGATAATTCAACAAAAAAAGTTTGTCTCTAGATAGCATGAACTCGATATCTAGAGTCTGTTTTAAATTACCACTTATCTGAAAAATGATTGTTGTTATATAGGAAATGATTAATTTATATTCGAACACTCTCCCTCACGTATGGGTTCAAATTCTCCCTTAATTAGTGACCCAACTCGTGGAATATTTAATTAAAATGAGAAGTGAATGACAGAGACAAAGTTCGAATTTATAACCTTTGAATCTGATACCATATTAAATCACAACTTATTATAAAATTTTAAATTGTTAAGAAATAGTTAATTTAATTATTTAATTATTTAATTTATATTCGAATAGTGGTCACCAAACAGAAAACCTTCAACTTTTTCAACTCAAAACTAATTTTGTTCAATCCATTTAGTATATGTTACTTTTTATAAATTTTTGCCTAAAATTTAGAAGCAAATATAAAGACCAAAAAAAGAAAAGAAAAAAGAAATGCATGAAAAAATACAAGAGTCTATAGCATAATACCCATTTGCAAGACTCTCGAGATCCCAGCCAGAACAATTTGCAGCTTCAGTAAGAGCTTCCCTCCACCTCTGCACCATCTTCATATCGGTTTGAAACTGCTCTTCATGCATAGCAAAGGCTTCCGCAAAAGTTTCGGTTTGTTTTCGAACATCCGAGGGTTTCACTTGATAAAATATGGGAAGAAGAGTGTGGCCTATGGTATTCTTATTCTCACACTGCACGATCTCCACAAGCTCATTAAGACACCACTTGGAAGAAGCATAGCCTTGAGAGAAAATTACAATGAAAATCTTTGATCCTCGAATCGCGTTGTGAAGTTCGGTTGAGATGTTCTCACCTCTTGGAAGTTCCTCGTCATCTCGAAATGTGCGAATTCCTTGTTGCACTAAAGCGGAATAAAGGTGATCAGTGAAGTTCTTACGAGTGTCTTCACCTTTAAAACTCAAGAAAACGTCATAATTGCAATGAGGTCTGGAAAATGAGGTGCTTGTTGTGGATGGGTTTGATTGGACTGCAAAAAGATACAAATCATGTGAGAAACAGTAGGGGTAGAGCCTGGATAATGCATGGGTGCAATCAATATATATATATATATATATATATTTTTTTTTTTTTTCTAAATTGAAAAATGAGAAAGACTTGCTAAACATGATACTAAATATGCAAATTATTTTTATAGATCATTCATTTAGTTTCTTTTTCAACTATATATATATATATATATTATTTTTTTTAAATGGCTTTCACTTCCACTGTGGCCAAGAACCAAACCAGTAGAAATGAAAGATTTCTTTCAGTCTCTCAAATGGGTCTTTTTGTTTCTCTCTCTCTCCATGTGAATCGAGGATGAAGAAGACTCCACTATATTTGAATTTCACTAGAGTTCTCTGTTAAATTTTGTAAGGGCATCTAGATCACACCAGTATGCCAAATAAATTACTCAATCAAAATGCTATTATACCCGCTCACGCACAAAAAAAATAAAAAAGACTAGAACTAAAACAAAACACATTAGAAAATATTTGACCACTCAGTCTTGTCAAGCCCAAGTAATTTATGATTTAACTGTTTAAGTTAAGGCTGTTTATTGGTCATATCTGCAACTACATCTGCATAATGTGATTACTAACCGTATTAGTGTGGTTATTGCGATTATTATCCTATTTGAATACCAGGTAATAAGCCTTTTAAGCATATTTTAGTCTTTTGGGCATTCTTTGGATCTCTATTAGAGCATGTTTTAAACAATTTTGAAAATAATTTGAACTTATTTTTAGTGTTTTTGCATCATTATACAATGAACCATGCCTCAGTCATCAACATACCCATGTTTATTGGGGTTATACTTTCAGGCTCAATGTGCCCTCCGAAGTTATTAAAGTAGTTAACAGAAAAAAAAAAATAAAAAAAAAATAAATGATTGAGAAATAAAGAAAGAGAAAAAGAGAATAATCTATCAATCATAGAAGAAACCCATTTTTTTTTTTTTGATAAGTGAAGAAACCCAATTATTAACACGACGAATGATTTACTGATCATAATAAGTCTTTCCAACGAGCTTGAAACCCTCTAATGTTCATTCACATTGGTGAGTGCATAGTGCATGGTTGTAGCATTAAGTCTGACCAGCACACGAAGCAAATAAATCCGATTAAATAAGAGTAGGTCCCAAACAGTTGTTATAAACAAACTAATAATCCAAAACAATTTCTATCTTATTTTGATATTAAACACCAAAATGACGTCTTTTTGGTGATTTTATTAAATACATATAAGGTATGTATTATACATACCTTAAATTTGCTATCCGCATCCGCATATGCAAATAATGGTTTTTACTAACCGCATCCACATATGTAGATAGTAAATAATTGCGAATAATATTCACCCGCATGTATAGCTAGCCCTACTTTAAGTCACATTTTCTGAGCTAATTCAGCCATAACACAGAAATACCTACATATGCATATGCATACACCTAACCATTTCTATTTGATCAGTGGAGTGCGGGAAAAACAATACCTTCTTTGTTTGGGTCTTCGACGACTAGAATCTTGGGAGCCTGGTTTTGGTCTTGGTCTCGCACTAGTGATTTGTCCACCATAAATTGAGGTGGATCGTCAGAGTCACTTGTAAAGTCAAGAACAATTCCTTTGGAAGGGTTAGGGTTGTTAGGGTTTATACTTTTGATGTTTGGTGGATGAGAAGACATTTTTATCATATAAGAACCATGATAAGGTTGGTAAGGAAGCGGAAGGGATGCTTGGGTGAAAGTGGAGGTTTCATTTGAAACAACAGTGGAAGCCATGACAGTTGGAAGTGGATGGTTGTGTTTACCTTGATACCGTGTTATGAGTATAGACATGTTATCACAGCATCTCTGCACCTACTTGCAAAAGATTAAAAGAACATGTATCAAAATTTAATACAAGGAACGAATGAAAACCCAGGAGAAGCAAAGTGAAATACTATAACAATAGAGAAATGATACACTTATTTCTTCTATACATTTATTGCACATCTTCATATAACCAAGTTTCAAATTCACTATTGAATTTGTGGGACCTAATGTGAGTCCCATACATCCAAAGGTAGATTTAAAAATTAGATGTATAGATGTAAAAATATCATTTCTCATAACAATAACATGTATGTGTACCTCTTTCCAAGCTGGGCATGCTGGAGCCTTGATGCACCTATAATGGTCTCGTGGAAAAGGATTTCGTGCACCAACCTTATGCAACCCATCGTTCAACCATATATAGCAAAAAATTCGATTAAATTAGATTCATGTGATTGTTGAGCTCATAAAAAATTGAGAGAAAACTATACTTATAAATATCCTTGATCCTTCATTACTTTTGAAAAAAAGTGTCTAATTAAACTTTAAAAAATGTCAATTTAGGATATCCATCTTTCAATTTTTTTCAATTTCAAACCCCTGTTAGAATTTTCCGTTAAATATTATCAAAATTTTCAAAATACTCCTGTATTTATTTATTTTTTTTAAAAAATTATAAAATTGTGAGAACTTCACTTATAACCCCTAAACTTTCACCATTTTTGAAAGAAGGTACCTAAACTTTAAAACGTCTCAATTTAGAGTATTCATTTTTAAGAAAGTTTCAATCTTAGGCATCCGTTAGAATTTTTCGTTAAATCTTGTCAAAATTTCTCAAAATACCATTCATTTTTTTAGGAAAAAAAAAAGAAAAAGAAAATTGCTAGGATTTAGGTATTGATTAGAATTTAACTGAATTTGCAAAAATACCCATGTCTGAATCTTTGAAAAAATTTTATAACTTTTAAAAAAAAAAAAAAAATACATGTAATTTGATAGGATTTAACGAAAAATTCTAACGGAAGACTAAAATTCAAACTTTCTAAAAAAATAGATACCCTTAATTGAGATGTTTTAAAGTTTAAGTACATTCTTTCAAAATGAGTGAACGTTCAGGGTTATAAATGAAGTTCTCCCCATAAAATTTTCAAAGATTCAGACATCAATATTTTTGTAAATTCCATTAAATTTTGACTAACACCTAAATGTTAACAATTTTTTTTTTCTTTTAAAAAAAAATGGTATTTTGAAAATTTTGACAGAATTTAATGGAAAATTCTAGTGGAATGTTGAAATTAAAAAAAATTGAAAGATGAATATTCTAAATTGACACTTTTTAAAGAGTACATTTTTTCAAAATAATGAAAAATGAAGGATTATAAGTGAAGATCTAAAAAAAAAAAAAAAATTATATATGACCATTACTTCATAAATTAAACACAATAGAAGCAAAGTGAAATATTATAACCATATTTAAATTCAGTTTTGGCATTTTATTGTACCTGTTTACTAACTGGGCTATCTGGAGTTGCTGCTTTGTAACTATAATAGTATTGGGCATCAATATCACTTGGACCAAGCGTGTCCTCCAAAGCCCATTGGCACCCATCGTTCAACTATATATAGCAATTTTTTTTGATTAAATCAGAATCATGTGATTGTTGAGGTCATCAAAAATTTATATATGAGAATTACGTCATAAATTAAACTCACCGAGGCTACTTCACATCTGGCTATGACCACCTCAAACCAAGTTGCCCTCTTGGCTGGAAAGATACGATTGCCTGAAGTTGATTCTGGCTCCAGCGTCCACATGATGTTTGTAAAAGAAATCGTGGTTTGAGGGGTAATATTAGGGGAGAATTGAGAAATGTACGTGAGGATGTCAACCAAATGGGTTTAACGCTCAGTTTCTGGGTTTTGATGGCCGAGACTTGGATTACGATTTCTGAGTAATGAAACGAAAATACAGAGATTTTTGTGTTGAGAGAGAGGGAGAGAGAAAGGATGGCGATGGAGATGAATAAAGCATCAAGCAAGGAGTGTTTTATATATATAATATTGCATTAATATCGATTGGCTTTGTCTTTCGGTGGTAATGATTGATTGCGTGGCAGCAAAAGTTGCCGTCCGTTACGTAGTTTGAGTGACAGCTACAACTGCTCTCATGCTCTTTCTGCGAAATTTCTCTCTTTTAGTTGTCAATCCCGTTTCTGGGTTCGACAAAAGATTTCTGCGTTGCGAGAGCTTCTACGCATGCGCAACGCATCCGTCCCTCTTCAGTCTTTTTTCCACGTGTCATTGTTTTTTCCTTTTTTTTTAAACAAACAAAAGAAGCAATCAAAACAAAGGGGTGTTGCCATTTACGTTCAAATTTCCGCCATTTTCCAAATCTCCCCTCTCCACCGTGCCCTCCCCCACCGACCGGAAATCCGACGCCGACGCCGACGCCGCTCGCTCTCTCTCGGAGTCCCTCGAAACCAGCAGACCGGCCCACCGGCCGGAAATCCGAATCCGACGCCCTTGCCAACGAACGCCGACGCGGCTCGCTCTCCCATCCGACACCCAGCTCTCTCTCCGTCGGACCCAGCACAGACCGGCCGCCCAGGTCTGACGCCGACGTCGAACCCAGCAGACCGGCCCACCGTTTCTCTTCCAGCTCTCTCACAGACCGACACCGGACCAGCAGACCGGGTTTCTTGACGACCCACCGATCGGCCGTCCCAGATCTCTCTCTCGAACCTAGAGGACCGGCCCACCGACGACCCACCCGCCTAGCTCTGTCGGACCCAGCATAGACCGGCCGCCCAGATCTGACGCCGACGTCGCAGTCTCTGTCGAGCCCAGCAGACCGGCCCACCAATTCTCTCCCAGCTCTCTCACAGACCGGCACCGGATCTCCGACGTTGCCCAGATCGACCGGGTTTCTCGACGACCCACCCGCGCGGACCCAGCTCTCTCACAGACCAGGAGCCGGCGACCACCATATTCTCTCTCTACGGTATCTTTTAAAGGGACCAAAGCCATGCTTTGTGGCAATGACCGTGCGCAGGACCAAATGCAAGTGTTGCCATTGTAGACTGAAGCTGCACAGATAATGACTGATTTTTTTTTTTAACAAAGATTTCATTTTGTGGTTGTATAAAGTGATTGAGCAGTTTTCCAAGCATGGAACATTATACCTCATTTATTCTGTTAGCTAAACACATTTTAATTTGATTTTATAATTTTGGTTATTCTGTTAGCTAAACATACTTAGGATTTAGGAATGAAAAATTCATTCGGTGAATGTTTGCTTCATTCATGTTAGCCCCAATATGTGCATTCCAATGATTATGATGACTTTGGGAGTGAAATTGAGATGCTTGAACAAGGACTTAAATTAGTAGTCAAGTTGGTATTTTAGTGGCATCCGAGTTTCTTTTTCTTTTTCCTTTGTTTTTCAACATTTCATTACCGTATGGGTCGGCAATGCCCTCTAAATTGTCATGTGATGCAACCTTCCTACCAACACCATAATAGAGTATAGAAGTGGGAAAATAAAATTGCATTGACAATTGACATTTTGGAAGCAAAGATGGATATGCATTCCCGTATCTGCATCTCTTGTGGACTTCCAAGACACACATCACATTACATAAAAAAAAAAAAAACCATAGATAATGACTCGACCCATGGACATATACAATGACTAAAACAAGCTGCTGGTCCCATATTATTGAGACCCTTTTTTCTGGAAGTTGAATTGGTCAGCATTTGGCTCTCCTCACTTCCTCAGTCCCTACTGCTTGATGACCAAAGACTGGTCTCTGCAGAAAAAAAACACTCGGTTGTTGTGCATGCCACAGCAGCTCCCATGTGTAACACAACTGCTATGCCAGTTGTCAAAGATTGCATGCCTACATTATCAACCATTGAAGATCAGCCACCAGTCAACATTAATTCAGCAGGTCAACCAACAAGGCAGTCGACTATTAAAGGAAATCAACATAACAAATATTCTATGCAAGGCAAATATTACCCAGATCAGTAGCTCAATATCTGCCCTGCCCTGCATTGATCACTCAATCATGATACCGTATTGTAAAGAAGAACAACAAAGCTATACCAAGACAATAACAAAAGCAGTGGAAGTTACATTGACAGTTACTAAGTTGTCCAATTCCTCTCACCTCTGTTATAACAAGTAAAACTCCAATTAGAAGGCAAAGAATACCACTGCAGATGCTACCCCATAGTCCATCAGCCACCCAATCAGGACACTATAATAAATACAATAATAGAAAACATAGTAGCAGAACACTATAATAAATACAATAATAGAAAACTGCCGGGTACCTTATAATTTCGAACAGCACAGTTGGGAAACTTGTAAAGAGATATAATATTATAAGGGTAGTTTGAATAGATGATCTCCTGCCTATTTGGTTCAAGAACAACAAAAACCTGTTGAAGAAAGATACATTACAAGACTTCTAGGCACCAAAAAAGTAGAAGACAGACTTCATATTGATTTATGATTTCATGAGGTTGTATCATCTGTTAGTTTATGCACTGGATGTTAGTTTCCAATTCAACTTTCAAACATTTCTAACCATTCAGTGAGAGTGCTATTAGCTTTTGTGTGACATGTTCTGTGTCTACTTAATTAATTGACAAAGAATGGGCATGAGAACCAGAGGATTTTGACAAGTCTTAACAACTAAATTATCCTTTGCCAAAATATAGGTACATACATATAGTTTGAACAAAGTCAGTGAAAGATGAGCTTAAAAAATTAGGGAAAAAGGATAGAATCCTCACAATCATTAGCCATTTCAGAGACAAACAAGGCATGCAGGCATACAGACCAATACAATATTGAAAGCATCTCATAAGGTAAAAAATCTACAAAGTCTAAGCTTCAGTCACACTACATCTTATCATTTCATGATTTATAGAACTGGATACAGAGGCTTTAAGGAACATTCCAAGAAGCACTCCACTCATGTTTGTTTAACAAAGATCAAGATTTGATGTCAAAGACAAGTAGATAGGATACCTCGTTTTCTTACAGAACTGGATACAGAGGCTTTAAGGAACATTTCATGGAGGAGGAAAGATCTTCCAGATTTCTTCAGTTTTATCCAACTTAGCCAATTCTAATGGCTACAAAAACTCACCTATAGTTTCAAGTGAGCATAAGATTTACTTGTGGTTTGAAAATTCTTTGAAAATAAATACAAGACATGGAAGGGGGGAAAAATTAACAATTAACTACTAACTTCTATTTTACTTACAAAGGAAGGGGGAAAAGGAAAATTGGACCACAACATCACCAAAAAAATTCCAGCAAGAATATCACCTGAAATAGCATGCAAGTACACCTTAGAAAATAGCAATAAAAACGACCAAATTTGAAGAAAATGATAAAAAACCAAATACTTACCAAATACTTATGTCAAGTAAATGAAATCTCCTTCAACAGGACATGATGGCTGTGAATTCCCAAAAGTCTGAAACAAAAACTTTGTATGATTAACATATTCGTCAACATGTACAAATCAACATACACATCTACGAACATATATATATATATATATATATATATATATATATATATATATTTTTCTCTCCATACCTGTGCAACAACACTACTTTGAGTTCCAATTACTTGGTCACGCTGAAAATCAGTTACAAAAGTGAATGGATCTTCACTTGTGTCTAGTTCATCTACTAGTGATCTTTGGCATGTCTTCAATAAACAAAAATATGGAATAACATGTTACATATAATATTAAAATTACAAATCAAATATGTGAACATAATTTGTAATGCGCATCAACATCGGCTTTCAAATATTTTAATACCTTTTTTTTTTTCCTCTGCCGTTTGGGATTTGTGGCACTCTTGTTTGATGATTTTGACTTTTTGACCGCTTTTTCAACTGCGGACTCCTTTCTGTTTGATGGTTTTCTCCCTTTAGTATGAGCCACTAGAGGACTACACACCTCTACTCCATCGCCGGTCATAGATGCACTTGGGAGCAATTTTGCACTTGGAAGTGATTGGGAATGTGGACTTTGTTCACATCTTGGACCACTAAATTTTGTAGTTAGCATATCAACATAATTTTCCACTTCCGTGCAATGGTCCACGTTTGGTGCTACGATTGCGGCTAACTTCAACATTTTTTTGCTCAGTTCAGCATATCGATCTGCATTAGGGTTGCCACTCAAAGGATCATAACTACTTTTAATTAACTTATATGGCCGCTCCAAATCCTTCCTCCATCGATTTAGAAAATATTTCTCAGGCAACAATTCCACATCTTCACATATAGTCAATACAGCCATGACATGTCTGCACAAAATTCCTCTTGATTCAAACAGATGACAACTACAGTTCACTTCGCATGAAGACCCATTATAGTAAACAGTAAAGCTTACTTTCTTCATGTAGGAATCACTAATTTCAACCCGTTCGATCACTTGATAGGTATTAATTCCACCTTCACTTTCTAAACGAGAGCAACCGCAATACATAATCTCTGAAATCTCTTTTTGAACTTCTTTGAACTTTGCATGGGTGTACATTTTCTGAAATTGCTTCTCAAAATGATACCTGCTTACACATGAAATCGTGGTATGAAAAGAATCAAAATCAGCAACATTCTCAACCTCAACCTTCCTACGCAAAGCGTTATCGTATTCATCCACAAATTCTTTCAATGAAGTAGACGAGTGCACATAACCATCAAAAAATGCATTCATACTCTCACTACGTTGTGTGGTAGTCATGCCGGCCCAAAATACACCATTCAAATATGCCGGTACCCAGAAATTCCGCTCGCTATATAAATCATGTAGCCATGCATTCTCCTCCAAATTATAACACTCAAGTACACTCTTCTGCCAATTAGCATCAAACTCGTCACATGTTTGAGAATTATACACACAATTTCGTATGGCATTCTTAATGGCTTTGTATTGTGAATTTGATCCAAATTTTTCTGGAAGTTTTTTTAGTATGTGCCATAAACAAAATCTGTGTCGAGTGACAGGAAAAACCTCTTTAATTGCATTTTTCATAGCCCTGTCTTGATCTGTAATAATTGCCATTGGAGCACGGCCCTTCATGCATTTTAACCATGCCTCAAACAACCAAATAAATATCGTTGTATCTTCACTTGAAATTAATGCTGCTCCAAAAAGAATTGACTGGCCATGATGATTTACTCCCACAAAAGGGGCAAATGGCATTTGGTATTTGTTGGTTAAATATGTTGTGTCAAATGTAACCACATCACCAAAATCTTCATATGATGCCCTACTTCGTGCATCAGCCCAAAATACATTTTTTAGTCTAAACTCATCATCCACGTCCATTTCAAAATAGAAATCACTATCCACTTTCTGCATTCTATCAAAGTAGTCACGGAGTGCTGTAGCACCTCCTGTGCCAAGGCGAAGACGTCTTGAGTTCGCAATATAATTGCGACATTCTTTCTCTCCAAATGTAAGATTCTCGTATCCCCCCGCTTCAACGGCTAACGAGTTATAGATCTTATTTGTACGAATTCCAGCTCTATCATCTATATCAAGCTTTCTCTTTGTAGCAAGATCCAACTTCTTGTGGCATCTAATATATCTCGCTTTACCTGGGCTTAAATTGTGATTATGCCCTAGCTTTACATTTGTCACATACCACATTGTATCCACCAATGTTGCACTCAAAGTAGCCTTACACCCCGTTTTGCTTGTTTTCATAGGCTTACAAAGGTTATTGCTTGAGCTGGATGATGCGTTGCCTTGACGAGCACATGCTAAAGTGATGTAATGTACATCTCCATTTTTATACTTTTTCTTCTTCTTCTGCACCACACCAAATCCCTCTTGCTTTGCATAATTTCTATAATGTTCAAGAAGTTCCTCTATGGAGCCAAATAACATACCCTCCTTAGGTTCCTCAACATTTTTATCTTTATCTATGAACTTGTGCTTGGAACCACAATTGACCAAACTATCATCTTTCAACTGTTTATCAGTCACAATTTCATTTCCATCTGCATCAAAACAAATGAAACATAGTGTAAAGAACTTAGCTATGAATAATAACATTTATTTTAAGATATGTTATAGAAATTAAAAGTAAGCATGAAACAACCAACATACCATTTTGAGGGTCCATTTGGATGGGCACAACATCATCAACTTGTTCGTGTGTCAACGAACATTCATTTTCGCATAGTGAAATCAAGGGCAGTTGTGGTAAGTCCATGGTAAAAGTTTCTACAACAAATAAATATTCATATTAGTGCAACAATTTTTAAGTGCTTGAGGGCCATACCCTAAACAATGGTGACAAATGTCACCATTAGCTGTTTGACATATCCCATTCTCCTCTCATGTAAATGTAATTTGTCATAGTATTGTTACATTTTAAGCTAAAATTCAGCTTCTATTAGCATTCTTTTTTTAGATGAATAAGCATATTATTAACAACTAAACCATCAAAGCAAAGTTACACAACTACAAACTCAACAAAACAATCAGCCAACTACAGAAAAACAAGCAACTGCAGCTAAACTATCTACAACAACTCACAACTACATAGCTGCATGATGATATAAGTCCTTGGAAATCAACTTTTAACAGATAATTCTACTGCAATATCAACAATTGAAAGTATATAATAAGGTGTATATTCTATTACAAAGATTTCTATTTCGATAAAATCAAACAAACAAGTAAAACACAAAAGCTACATGTTTGCACCTTTGTCACAGCAAGATATATTTGTCCGGTAATTCCCTATGCTCATTTAATTTGAAGACTATAACCCATAGACCTCTTTGCTAAACATAATATGCCTATTAGGGTCATTCAATCAAACACAATCATGCAGCCAATCACTCATGCATATCTTCTATTAAAGGCAACTTACCAAAGCTCAAAACAGCAAGCTTTTCATTGACTTGCTCTTCACGCTCACTGCACCTCAGACATGGACCGCATATATTGGAATTGCAGCATCTAAGGAAAGTCTGAAATAGACTTTCCCTCTAGACTTAGTCCGGTATAATTTTGTTTCTATTCTAAAAGATATTACCTTCTATGGCAGCATGTACAACTAGTATATAAGACCATGTAACTCATTCAATAAAATTAATATACACATTTCCGGTATTCAAAAATTCTACAAGCAGCATGTACAACTAGTATATAAGACCATGTAACTCATTCAATAAAATTAATATACACATTTCCGGTATTCAAAAATTCTACAAGCAGCATGTACAACTAGTATATAAGACCATGTAACTCATTCAATAAAATTAATATACACATTTCCAGTATTCAAAAATTCTTACAGCTCTGTCAGAGAGCTGGGAGAGAAATGGTGGGCTGACGCCGGTGCCGGTCTGGGTGGTCTGCTGGTCTGGTGCCGGTGGTCTGACGGCGGTGCCGGTCTGGGTGGTCTGCTGGTCCGGTGCCGGTCTCACAGGCGAGCTGGGTGGTCCCTGGGTTTCGAGGGAAATAGAAAGGGGGGTGGGTGGTCTGCTGGTCCGGTGCCGGTGGTCTGACGCCAATGCCGGTCTGGGTGGTCTGCTGGTCTGGTGCCGGTGGTCTGACGGCGGTGCCAGTCTGGGTGGTCTGCTGGTCCGGTGCCGGTCTCACAGGCGAGCTGGGTGGTCCCTGGGTTTCGAGGGAAACAGAAAGGGGGGTGGGTGGTCTGCTGGTCCGGTGCCGCTGGTCTGACGGCGGTGCCGGTCTGGGTGGTCTGCTGGTCCGTGCCGGTGGTCTGACGGCGGTGCCGGTCTGGGTGGTCTGCTGGTCCGTGCCGGTGGTCTGACGGCGGTGCAGGTCTGGGTGGTCTGCTGGTCCGGTGCCGGTCTCACAGGAGAGCTGGGTGGTCTGCTGGTCGGGTGCCGGTCTCACAGGAGAGCTGGGTGGTCTGCTGGGTTTCGAGGGAAACAGAAAGGGGGGAGAATTTTTGGAGGGAAATGGTTTTGGTTCCTGAAACCCGTGATATTGGTTTCAAATATTTTTTAATAAAATGCCACTGCCACGTGGAAAAGTGGCTGATGGAAGACGGACAAAAGGCTTCTCTATAGCATTTCCCATTCAGTAGAAGACCTCGAAACTCATGAGGAGATTGCTTAATTAATTAATTAATTAATGGAAAACCTTGTGATGGCCAAGTTATCTTCTGGACAAGCATGATGATGGCCACGTCCTTTAATCTTTTGTTTTTTCGAGTGGTCCCGCACGACAAGCTTTATGGCCTTCTTGTCCCCATGTTCACTAATTTGTTTCATTATCTTTTAATTAGGTAGAATTTAGGTATGTTTGGTAAGCAGTTGTCTTGTAGAATATTTGTTTGAATAGTAGTAAGAAGTGGTTGATGTAATATAAAATTTGAGAATATTTTATAAAAAAGTGAAAAAGTTTTGTTTTGTAATGAGTTTTTTTTTTCTTTGAATAATAATAAAAAATGACTGATGTAATACAAAAAGTACAAAAAAGTTGAAATATTTTTAATTTGATGGGCAAAAAGACAATTATGAGTAATTAGCAATAGCTTGCCAAACAGATCTAACTCTCATCTAACTTTCAACGGCCACAAAATTGTCGGTGTTTAAGAATTTTTATTCATTATTCGTAGTTTTCTAGACTTCTTGGCTGGAGCTCCATTGAAAATTAACTAAGTAGTCCAGGAGCACATTTTTTTTTTTTTTTTTAATGATTTAAAACCTTTATAGAACAAAAACATCATTCTACAACTCATTCCAGTAAAAACTGGATGCACCATAAGTAAAAACCAACTCTTAAGTCAATAAGATATTCTCAACAATACTTCTTTTGGGAATGAAAGAACCCTAATTAAGACTTATAACCTCATCCAAACCAGGTAGAAGCCGATTAGCCAAAATCTTTGTGATGCACTTGTATATATATGAAGTTGCAACAAGAAATTGGTCTATATCCACTCATAGAAGTAGGATTCTTCTTTTTAGGCACTAGATTGATAATAGTAGAGTTCACTTCCCTAAGAAGATTTCCAATCTCAAAAAACTCAAGGATAGCCTCCACAACCCCATTCTCAACAATCAGCCAGGCCTTATGAAAAAACTCGGCAGAAAAACCATTTGGCCCAGGAACCTTATTCCTATTCATAGAGAAAATAGTCTTCTTAATTTCTGCCCTAGTAACTGCAGTCCTCATCCCCTCAGTGCAGGCAGAGGAAATTTTTTTCTGGATTAGGGAAGAAACTTGAGCTACTTTCTCACTTGAGAATGAATGATTGGAAGTGCCAAGAAGGGCCTAATAGAAGCTGATAGCAATCTGCTTAATCTGATTGAAATCTTGCACCAAATTGCATCTCTCATCTCTTAAGCTCTTGACAAGATTGCTAGGATTTCTGATCTTCACTAGCTTATGGAAATAGGCAGTGTTCCTGATGTGGTCGTTTTGTGTACAAAAATATCAATAATAAAATTCAATCATAGATTTAATAAATTATTTATTTGGAGATATATAAGAAATGCACAAATATTATTTGGATACCTTATAACACAACTATAAACCACCGTTTTTTTTATTAAAAAAAATCTATAAAACCATACCTTAACCCATTTATATAGTTTCTTGAATTTTTTTTTATTAATAATAATAATAAACTTTTTTAAACAAATGAACTAAAAGTGATCGATAGTTGTGCCATGGAGGAAATCTCCCGTCCCTGATTTTGTTTTAGAGTCTTTGTACCTCTAATCATTTGACATTTCAGTCTCATATTTATAAGAATGGCTCTTTGTTTTAAAAAACACTCTCAAAATCCCTCTTACTCAACTTTTCCTGTCAGACAAACAAAGGCTTGATTGATTGCAACCAAAACGCCCCCAACTACCTTTGCATTTACACATATACATAAATATATTCACAAAATTTAAATAACTCTTGATGGGTAGATCAAATTAAATTAATATTAAACAAATAAAAATACAGTCATAAAATACTATTTCAAATAAATTTAGTCACCCTAGAAAAAAATTTATATCTTAATTTTTAGTTAATATTGTTCAACCTAGCTAGCTACTTTTTATTAATCATTAGTGAATATATATGCAAGTACGAAATTCCTGCAAAGTTTTGACTCATTTAACAAAGTAAGACACTAAAACCATTTAAAACATTCAATTTGGGTTATTATGCAAGTAATATTATTGTTTTTTAATTTTTATATCATTATTTAACAATTTTTCTTTAGTACTGGACCACTAGTAATTATTATTTTCATTGAAATATTTGGACTTAAGAATGTTTTAAGTTCTTTAAAGTCAAAACGACACAACTTCTGATCATTTGCCTTGTTTGGAAGCCAACTCAATTAACTTAATTATATCCAAACCCACAATTTCAAAAACCCATAGATGTTTGAGTGTACGTTGATCCGTTTAACTCAAAATTATTTTGGGTTTCAATTCTTGCAAATTGTACTCTAATATTGGAGTCCAAGTCTTTTTTTTTTTTTTTTTTTGTAAGTTGGAAACAAATAGCATGCAAAGTTGAAACTCGAAGCTACACATGAATTTAAAACTTGAACATTTAATATTGGGCTCAACTCAAATATAGCATCCTTATCTCATTATTTCCGGCATGATGTAATGCATGAGGAAAGCCTGCATTCTTCTCCTCACGATCAACGGCATTGAATCAGTCATTATTGTATCCTACACGAAATTGCAACTTATTATTATTATTATTATTTTCATTTCTGTCTAGACTTACAAGGAGTGGTTCAAAAAAATAAAAAATATCAAAGTTCAAAAGTTGAGTGGCAAATCTTCGCAAAAGATAGTGAAGAAAACTATACTGGTCTGGGCCCAGAAGCAATAGATATTTTTAGAGCCATTGCACTGAAATTAATTATTAATTATTGGTCTTGCTTCTTGGCCTAGACCAGTATAATTTTCTACCTTATCTTTTTCGAAGATTTGCCACTAAACTTTTGAACTTTGATATTTTTAATTTGTTTGAGCCACCTTCCGTAAGTCTATACGGAAATAAAAATAAACAGTTACTATTAAAAAATAAATAAAGAAATAAATAAAAAAAAGCATTTCGTGACGTGTATATGGGTCAGCACTACAAAAATTGAAGTGTTTTGTGACTAACTTTTAGTGGCCTTTTAGGGTGTCTGAAAGGCTACTAAACATTAGTGGCGTGTGATTAAAAGTCAGTATTTTTAACTTTGTGGCATGTCATTGACTGACGCGCCATAAATTAGTGGCATGTCAAACAGACATGCTACTATTATATATAGTGGCATATCAGACAGACACAATATATAGTAGCGTGTCAAACAGACACGCCACTAATTAAGGTGTTTTTTTTTTAAAACAATAAAAATTTTGCAATCCTAAAAACCCTGCAATCCGAAATTCTGTATTGATCTACTACAATTCTATCAATCCATGATAATCACAATTGCAACAATTTGAATTTTTATCAATAATCACAACTACAAATTCATATATATATATATATATATATATATATATATATATATATGACATAGATTCATAACAATCAAACTAAAACTTACAACAAACAAAATATACAATCAATCTTTGTCCTAGATAGATACCAAAAAGTCATTCCAAAAGTTTCAATAAACATATGTCATAAATTCATAACAATCAAAACAAAGGTTTCAACAAACAAAATATACAATCAATCTTTGTCATAGATTGATAACAAAACCGGAACATATTTGCCAACTAAAATAAACATAAATGTTACCCAATATCAATCGTTAGCAAGATTTTCATGATCGGGTAACTGCACAGCATTTTCCGTAGGATCTACGAATGATAAAACAAATATAGTTAGCAAACAATATGATCGAATCATATCAAGTCCTAAGCATTCAACAAAGTGTGAATTTAAACAGACGTAATCATACCACGAAAAAAAAATCCATTAATTATTACCTGATCTACTATCAACAGATGATAAATTCATATGATGTGCGGAATTTTTGTCTGGCACTGCGTTATCATTAGAGACTCCGGGCACAGATACTGATTGGCGCCACAATGACTCGATTTGGCTAAAACGGGACATAATCTGAGATTGTGCTGCCAACACCTCATCCATTTGTAACTTGTGTCGTGCCTGCTCACCCTCAAGTACTCTCTCGATCTCAGAAGCTTGTCGTGCCCGCTCAGCCTCGAGTGCTCTATCCATCTCAGAAGTGTGTCGTGCCCGCTCAACCTCGAGTGCTCTCCCCATCTCAAAAGCAAGCATTTCTTGCGGAAAGACGGCCTGCCCTTGATTTTGTGAAAGTGGCTGTGATGGTGTATGGTATGAGCGTATGGACCCCACACATGCCAAATATTTGGCCCAACCTGCCCAAACTCTGCCGGCGTACTCCGGCTTATTGCCGAGCGCTTGGGCATATTCATCGTCATGTCTCCAGCGTATCGTTCCTTGTGTTATGCTTGACGATTCAGCAGTGTCAGTTGGCATTAGCATCACCATCCTCTCCTACATGTTGTATTAAATGTTAGTGCGTCAAACTAATGTGCATCGTAAATAAGTAATCACACATATAAGTAAAACAATATATGAAAGGTGAATAGCATACACATCTCTCTTTTACTATATCATTTGGATAGCTTCCATCCTTCCTCGTGTGATTTTTTATGTACGATTGTGCTCGCGTAGGAGGAGTGTCATCCTTGACAGTCTGCCAAAAGAATAAAACATTATAACACATGTTTATATATATATATATATAAAATGTTTACATTTATATGTACGAGATAAATTGGTGCACATACTTCTTCGTGTGACAACCTCGCATAACTTTTGGTCCCTATGCAATGAGGAGTATTTTGCAATGCTCGTAATTGCTTCATATGGTCAGCATACTCTTACACAATTAACATTCTTATTATGTAAACACTAACACAACTAAATGAAATTAATGAAACTACACAAAATAGTAATATAATTCATGACTGACCTGATACTCCTCGTCACACTATTTATTCAACAACGCATCCAAGTCCTCGGGGTGGTAGTCGGAGAGTCTTCTGGCCCCTACTCTTGCTCGTACCATCTTAGGAGTATCGCCCCGTTGAATGCCTAATTTAACTTTTGTGTTGTGTCTCCAATTCTTAAGCTTTACAACCATATCCCGAAATGCATCTCGTTTTACTTTTTGTAAATCATAACTTGGCGGGATGTAAAAGTCCACCTACACAAGTTGGAAGTTGATAAATAAAAATTAAAAAAAGAAAAAAGAAAAAAAAGAAGAGCTTGGCAGTATGTAAAGGTCCACTTACCATTAGGGCTTCCCATATATCCTCCTTTGTACAAGCCGGTACATGCGCCCAGTCATCCCATAAATGCACATAGTTCCCGCTCCTTATTAGCTTCCCGGTTTGTCGTCTAAATTTATTGGCGCTAAATCCTACAGGTTTCCAGCTTGGATTATAATCCATCACGACCCTCTTCCCCCCGGGGATCTCCCATGCCTTGTGCGGGTCTGTAATGGTCATAACTTCAAAACAAGTGCTGCCATCCAGATTAGTACCTATAACATTAATAGATATCGATGTTAATTATTTCGAAATGATACAAAACAATAAATACGTATATATCCTTTAAATTTATAAAAATATGTACTTATCGTCCGGATTTGATATGCGCCCAACACTTGTGTAGCAAGCTCATCCTCGGGCTGTGCATCATTCAGGCCCTCCGGAGCTTGTGTCTCACTATAGTTTGAAAGATGTGTCTCGGTATCATGAGAACCCAATATGCTGTACTCAAATAGCCGTGCCACGTGACCAGGGGAATACGCCTCTAACTGGCTCACCGTCTGCTGCATATGAGGCAGATGATCAAATGTATTATCTTGCATGTTGTACTGGTATCCTGAGTGATCATCTGTGAATACTGGTCTGTACCCTGCCTCTGTGTGCGTAGGGTCGCTCTCTATGTGCGTAGGGTCGCTAGATCTCGATCCTTGGCCGCTATTCTGCTTCATAACACTTGGGATTCTATAACTCATTGTACCCTGCAAAATACATCACGTATTTATACATTATATATCAACCATATGCACCATAGTATTTAAATGAGTCACATATTTAACAATCACCAATCAATGTAGAGATAAATAATTTAAAATTTCAAATATATATATATATACATATATATTTTTAACACATACGCTGGGATCGGATCTATGTTGGGTCGGATGTGATCGAAGTCATCTTGTAGATCATGGTCATTATTACTGGTAAATAGGAGAGGCTCGCACTCGTGGTAGTTAGCACATGCATCATCATGCCCTTCACCACCAACATCGTATACGTTCCTAGGTGTAGTTCTTAGAGCGCAAGCCCAACTTAGGTCCCATTCATCTTCAATGTAAAAACCTTGGTCAACTTGTGTAGTTAGCACGTACGGCTCATCAGTGATCAGCTTTCCCGTGTGGACAAGATTTTTGAAATTGACAAGCACTAGCCCATACTCATTCACCTTGTACCCTAGGTCCCTCGTGGTGTCCTCCCAATCACATTTAAACAAGACGTACTTGGTCCTGTCGTAGCACTCGACCTCAATTATTTCTGTTAACTTCCCGTAGTACATTTCGCCATCAACGGTCGGCACACACACACCGCTGTTCTGAGTCCTCTTTCCCGCGTCATATGCTCGAGTGCGAAACAATGTGCCATTTACAATATATCTGTTATATCTTATTGCTATCTCTTTCGACCCTCTACAATGCACCACCAATTTGTCACCCATTTCCTTCCTACCTCGATCGTCCACTCGATCAACCAACGAGTATATTATGTACAATGTAAAATGCACAAAGCTAGTTTAGTTAGTTATATGATGTACAAGTTCAACGTTTAATAGTTAAACATGATGATAAATTGTACATATTCACGATACCAATCGCAGAACTGTTCATGATGTTGGGCTTCTAACTGATCATCCGTAGTTCGCCCCCTATTATGTGATCGCCTAAGCGTATCCATGTGCATCCTACAATTGTAAATTAGTCGCATTATTATTCACCCTAAGGCTATAACATAATTGAACATACATATTTATGTAACACAACTTCCACCCGGAGCTGAAGGAACTCGTCAAAGTTCTTCGTAATATATCGGTGAATCTGTGTCAATGTGATATGGTCGAGGATGACTCTTGTTCCCGCCCCCTTTGAACCATCAGGATTTCTTTGGATTTTGTTGTGAAATGTTGGTGCGTTATCTAGATACCTCGAGCAAAATGTCATCAACTTGGTCGCTATGTAGCCTTCCGCAATGCAGCCCTCAGGAGCTGCTTTATTGCTCACATTAGATTTGAATCCCCCAAGGCTCCTACATAGGAACATCATTCAAGAAATGCTAGTTAGCAATTGTATTCTAATATTGAAAAAATTAAAATAATTATTAAGCATGCACAAATTTTACCTCTTTGCCAGATACATCCACCTATACTGTACGGGTCCCCCGATTTGGCATTCACGGACAAGATGCACGACCACCAGAACCATGCTAGTAAAAAAATCAGGGGGGAATATCTGTTTCATCTTGCACAAAGTGACACAAACGCCACCTTCTAGTCGGTCCATATCCTCTTGTGTTAAGTTTGTACAGCATAAGCCCCTGAAGAATGCAGAAATCTCAACAAGAGGTCTAACCATGTTATCTGGCAGTGATCCGTGCAATGCAATAGGGAGAAGTTGTTGCATCAGTACATGGCTGTCATGACTCTTTAAGCCCGATATTGTACATTCTTTAAGTCTTACACAACGAGAAACATTAGAGGCATATCTGTCGGGCACCCTCACATTTCGAATCACTTTCAAAAAATGTGTTTTATCATCCCTAGACATCGTGTGGCATGCTGCAAGTTTATGTCTCAAACCCATTTCCATCAACTCTGTGCGGGCTGCAAGGTCGTCCTTTGTCTTCCCTGGGATGTCAAGAATTGTGCCAAATATGTTGTCCATCACATTTTTCTCTATGTGCATAACATCAAGTTTGTGCAGCAATAAATTATCTTTCCAGTACGGTAACCTAAAAAAAAATACTTTTCTTCTTCCAAACTACATTTTCAGTCGATGTTTCTCTCTTCTTCCGCTTCTTCCTTTTTTTCTTTTTATCCTTGTTTGCCATGCCCGCGTTCTCATCCCCAAATACCATACCCTCTAACTGTCCCAGGATTTCATCTCCATTTTGCACATGAGGGGCACATTCTGATTCTTGGGTTCTGTCAAATGTTTTTTTTTTGTTTCGCCTCCACGGATGATCCATGGGCAAGTATCATCTGTGCCCCATATAACATTATTTTTTACCGTGTTTTAACCATTTAGACCGTGTTGAATGCATACAACAAGGACATGCGTATTCACCCTTGTTAGGCCATCCGGACAAATCTGCGTATGCCGGGAAGTCATTTATTGTCCACATCAACTGCGCTCGCATCACAAAATTATTTTTCTTCGAGGCATCAAATGTGCGTACCCCTACATTCCATAGTTCTTGTAACTCCTCAATCAATGGCTGAAGGTAGACATCTATATCCATTCCAGGTGAACTTGGGCCCGGGATAATCAGGGATAATATGAATGATGTTTTTTTCATGCACATCCAAGGAGGCAAGTTGTATGGAACAAGCATTACTGGCAAGTGCTATAGGAAGTGCTCATGTTCCCAAATGGATTAAATCCATCTGAGGTTAGACCAATCCTAACGTTCTTGCCGTCGACAGAAAATTCTGGATGTAAGAGATCAAATGATTTCCATGCTTCACTGTCAGCCGGATGCCTCAGCACGTTGTCTTTAGTGCGGCCTTCTACATGCCATCTCATGTGGGGCGCTGTATGTTCCGACATAGAAAGTCTCTGTAGCCGAGGGATGAGTGGAAACCACTGCAATACTTTCACCGGACGTTTCTTTCTCGACGATATGGGTTGACCATCCTCGTCCAGATGAATTTCATCCTTCCATTTAGATTCTCCACAGACGATGCATGATTCTAATTCTTGATTGTCCTTCCAGAATAACATACAATTATTACGACATGCAGGAATCTTCTCATAACCAAGCCCCATGTCACTAAGAAACTTTTTCGCCTTATATATATTAGCTGGCAAAGTGTCATCACATGCATGCAGCAACTGGATGATGAGCTCAAGCAAATCCAAGAAAATCTTGTTGCTAAGTCCGCCAACACACTTCAAGTTGTACAAATGTACAATAGCACTCAGCTTACTATGTTTAGTACCCCCATGAAGTGGCTTCTCCGACTTTTTAAGCATGTCGTAGTACTTCTAAGCGTTCCCTTCAGCTGATTCTTCATTCCACCCAATTTCTTCACCTCCCTGAACCACGATCTCAGGCTCACAATTGTCTTCTCTAACTTCGTGCATGCTGAATGCATCACGCAACATTGAGTTCATGTCGCCACCCTGTTCTGTGCTTCCACTAGCCGCATCTACGGCCGAGCGATTCGAGTAAGAACCTGCAACAGCACCCTGAACATGCTTCTCACCGTGCCAAAACCATGTAGTGTATGTAGTCATTATTCCCTTACTCCCTGTCAAGTGGGCAAGTACGACGCCGGGCGGGTGGCGCTGGTTATTTCGACACGATTTACAAGGGTAGTGTATATTTCCATTGGGGATTCTACTGTTACTAACTGCAAAGTCAACAAACAATCTACACCCATCTCTATATTCCCTCATACCCCTAGACTTTGTCATCCAAGTCTTGTCCATCTTCTTCTCTACATACAATACAAAATAGTAACAAAAATAAAGCAAACAATATATTAGGTAAGTCATTATTTTCTTCATCATTAATATTAAACATGATCAATTGCAGGCAGCTTTTAGATTTTAAATTATGATGGAAGATAAAGAATAAGACAAATGCATGAAAGTTCGACCATGGATGAGGGCTTTTCTATGTAACATAATGGAGCTCTATTCATTTTTTCAGCGATCGACCATCATGCTTATCTCCAAGTTGTTTGGACAACTTGTAAACTTGATCTACTTAAAACCTACGTCTACTGCCCCAATTTAAGGAAGATCTATGACAACCTAGTACACTCTTCCAATCGTGAGTGTACATGGTCCCTAGGAAACCTAATTCTTGACTAATTGTAGCAACCATGAAGATCAAAACACATCTAATACTACCTCTTTAACTTTGACCAATGCAGATGGATAACAATTCCTAATATGTCACAAGCTAATTCATGTTAAGTACTAAATGTAAATTTTTTATTAAAATTGTAACCAAAACAAACTTTTTTTTTTCTTGAATATATTTTTCAAAAAGAAAAAAAGGGTTATAAGTAAGAGACTACATATAGTATTTGCATTTACATGTGTTCTCTAATAACTTCGTTAAAAATATTAATAATAGTAATAATTTGTTGCCTTGGATTGAGTAAAAATATTCTCCTCCAAAGAGAAAAAGTAAGATCATAAAATAATTTGTTGCCTTGGTGGTGGAGATTGAAGTTTTTGAATGTTTTCAATCTCCCCGTTATAGATATTCTGTTGATACTTGACTTCTTTCGGCGGCTCGGCTGGAGCATTGGTATGGTAGCCTGGTAGGTAGAGGTTGATGTTTCGGTTTTTTTTAAGGCTTTGCGAGAGTTGGATCGACCTAAGTGAAAGAAATGAGGAGCCGAGTATTTTTCGAAAAGAGCTAGCCGGGAGAGAAGAAGAATATATATTTTCCAACTTTTAGATTTTTGTAATGCTTTTACCATATGGTAAGTAAAATTTACAATCTTAGACATGAATATTAGAAATAAGCATTGTAATCACAGTCCTCATTTGGGCAAATACCCTCCAATGCCTCTATGTACAAGTCAGTCACCTAAAAATGTTTTAAATTTAAAGTCACTTCTCCATAGTATTTTATTTACTAATAAAATTGTAACATTTAATGTTCCAGATGTAATGGCTCTTGCAATAGATGCCTAACCACCTCTAGAACTTCAAACAAAGAATGGTGCATCCACCATCCAAGAGCTTATTCTTGTCGACCGAGAGTAAAATCTACCAATCAATTTCTCTTTCTATATTAGACCTTCCGTGTTAAATTGCATTTTCAAGTAGCCTTTCTTAAATGAATTTCTGAAATATTAAAAAAAAAAAAGAAGCAACAACACAAATTATGATTTTAAACATTTATTCTCTACAATATGGAAGACTAACAAAATAATCTTTCATAGACACTAACTACTGTAACTCTATTTTTATGCTATAACCTTAAACCAATATGCTTAACAATGTGGGACCATGTTGTCAAGAATCTGATGCTATTTCAAATCTTATTAAAAGCAAGCTAGTTATTGTCGAAGCAAGATTGAAAGTCGTTTTGTATAATGGTATTGTGATGTCCCAAATATTCTTTATCATTTTAAGAGTAAAATTTAGAGGATAAATGACTAAGGTTTATTAGATGACTAAAAAAAATGCAATAGGACGCACAGTAAATATTTTTAGAGTTCAAGAATTAAAGAAAATAAATGAATAATATGTGGTGTGTCCGGACGGCCTTAAATGGTCCCGTGTCCGGACGCCATACTTGATGCATTCGGAAAGCATGCCTTTGGTGCACGTTCTAATGGGGCGCGCGGTCAGATGACACTTGAGGCCCGTTCAGACGAGACCTGATTTAAAGAGGCAGGTCGCCTTTTTTCTTTTCATCAGCTCAGTTTTTTACCCCTCTCTACGGTTTTTCACCGAAAAACTGTGATTTCTTGAAAGCCAGCCGTCCAATCTTAGATCTGACTTCAGTAACGTAATCCTCAAAGCCCGATCTACGTTTTGACCGAATGTTTTGAGGTAAATCGCTAAACTCACATTTTTTTTTTAGATTTTTAATAAATCTTGTAGAAATGAGTTTAACTTAGTATTTTCTCTAGATTTTGTGTGGTTTAGAGTTGCAAGGAGCTTCCCGAGCATTTGGTCTTAGCTTGACAAACTTTTGGTAAGTTTTTCATAGACCCTAACTTTTGGGTATTTTGTTAAAGTGTTATTTTTGGTGTGATTAACCCTAAGTAATGCTTATGGGTTAACAATATTGTGTTTAAGAAAGTGATTAGAAATTATGAAAAAATATTTAGGAATTTTAGGATTTAAAGGGTAAATTAGTAATGTAGCTTTTGAGCAATTCAAAATGCTACCTAGAGTGGTTATTGGTTAGAATTCTAAATAATACAATGTGTTGTATTTTAAGCGGCATATTACTGTTGAACTTATAGTCATTTAGAGTTGGGAGTACAAGCAATCTGAGGTGAGTATTTTACTCACTGAGAAAATGTACTTTTATGTATTTAATAAATTGGTAAAATATATATATTGTTTTATGAATCCGAACCGACCATATGATAAAATATATGTTTTAGATAATTTAAATAGGTTTGATTATGTTCAAATTATATTAATGATGTTTAAGAAATGATGCATGAGTGAAGAGTATTGAATTGATTTAAAGTGTTTAAGTGTGTGTTGCGGTTTGGATTTAAATTATGCAAAATTGTTTGAGAACATGTCATGTTGAATTGTTTATATTTTATGAAGAAAACATGATTTGAATGATTTCAAAGTGTTTGATGAAATGTTGGATTGCTTAATTTTATGAGAACATGATTTAGTAAAGCATAATTTACAACATGATACAGTAGTGAAACATATACTGATCAAGCACAGAGCATAGACCATGTAGATAGATCATACATATAGCAGCAGCAAAACGCAGTAAACACAGTAAAACCACAAGAAACGTAGTAAACAGTAAAACAACAGTTTATCAACAACGGGGGGACCCAAGCCTCACAGTAACCAGTTTCATGCATAGCATATATAGCATTGTGTTCATGAGTGATGTTTTTATGTTATGGGTAGTTTTACTAGACGTGTTGGTATGCATAAAAGTCTTAAATGTAAAGAGCTTATGTATATTCCTATCTGATGGTTGCATGTGTTTAAGAAGCATTGAACTTGAATGTACAAGGATGTTCATGTTGCCCAGGTGCGAGTAATGGTATGTCTATGAGTAAGTAGGTTGACTGTTATTGTTCTTCAAGAAAGACGTGCTTGCATATTAAAGTTTCACTCTAATGCTCACATGATTTACCGACGTTCAAGGCATGAAGCTGAAATACGATTAGAGATGGTGTTGCAAGTATTTTGTTGAAGGATGATATCCTAGTATGGAAGAGTAAGATGCCATGTTTTCTTACTTAAAACCCATGTGTAGGCATGATTTTTGTAATGGAGTGATCGTGTATGTCTGAGCCACTGTTCAAAAGTATTATTGTAGAGGGATCTATATGTAGAAACTTCCAAGCGGTAGACTGGAACTTCTACATATGTCCACAGCTATATAGTATGTCTTAAATGTTTTCTGGATAGTCGGTATTTACTGTATTAGCTATTGGTAAATTGGCGGCTGATATAGTACTCGCATGACTAAAAATAAAGAAAATGTTGGTTCTTTGTGAAAGCTCAGTTAGTTTAATATTACTGATGTCTTAGTATGTTTTATACTGAGACCGTGGACTCATTCTTTCACCTATGCAGTTGTGGATACCACCAAAACCGTGTAGATGATGCTCTTATGATTGCAGGTACTCCTGAGGCAGATGATGATCCGGTAGCATTATATTTGGGTTACTATGATTGAAGCCCGTAGCGATAGTCATAGTGGGATGGACTATGGTGTCCTTGTTTTGAGTACTTTTGTCTCTGGCTTGTGACGTATGTGTCACATATTCTTTTGTATAAGCCATTATTTTGTAATAGTTATATGTTCTTGAGCCTTAAACATTTAGACTTGTGTTATGGCTCACTTTTGTTTAGACAACATGTTTATTTATTGTTATGTTTTTCCGTTATGATTGATGGTATCAGATGTATTCTACTGTAGATATAACTTTGATTATCAAGTGCATGTTATGGGAAATGTGCCATATGTTGACTGAGCGACATATAATCGTGCCACTGTGATGACTTGTTTTACGTTTGTAAAAAAAAAAAAAAACGGGTCGTCACAAGTATGATCTCTTATGAAATAATAAGCATTTGCATTTGATGAAGCCATCTAATGAAATATCTATATTTATCATAGGTACGTCTCTTTCAACAAGATCGTCTAGCTCCTTTATCAACCCCAACAACTCTAAAGCAGCTGCACTACAAAATTGGTAAAATATTTTCTTTCATGATTTCACCTCTCCTTACTTTTCATTTTAACTTTACTTGTTTAGATATGTTATCTCTTTATAACTAATTAATCATTTTTCTTCTTCACATAGGGCCATTGCAAATCAAAGGGTGTTGAACGAAATGATTCAAAAAAAAAAATCCTACTTGAAAGCTTCATCAAGTTCAACCGCAGCATCTAATAGAATTATTACACAAATTGCTACATTACCAGACTTTGCTAAATCGGTAACACATCTTTTGCTATGTCAATTAATCATACCATAATACATAATATGTTAAACATTCATTCTTACAAACTTATATATAATCAACTTCCTATATTTACATTTTTGCAAAAGAAAATTGCATCAAAATTATAAACTCCAACTAACAATCAATGCAGCAATTCAATTCAGCTTCTAGGTAAAAGCAAAAATCATTGGTTTCAACTTGCATCAAAGTTTTTGGTATAGGGCTTGCAACAAATGTAGCAGAAGTACAAGTGTACATAGAAGTTGATGAAACCTTTGCTTGTTTACATTGCAAAGAAAAAGATGTTGTTGCACAACCATGATATACACAATCTACTTAAAAATGACTTTTCTTTAGCTTAGAAATATGAAATGAACAAATTTAATGCTTTTAACATCAATCTCCCTATATTTTTTCTTCTATGTTTCATTATTTGATTTTAGATGTCGCGTGGAACTAGAATTACATGATCCAAGTGGTTCGTTTGTCGTATCTTTGTTTGGGGAAGATGCAGAAATTTTTTTGGAATGCTCAACAAAAGAATTAATGTTATACAACACTGAGGTATGAAAATTAACATCAATGTCTTATTATATTTCTAAGAAAATTAATATAACAATAACTAGACTCAATCTAGGCTCTATTTTTCCTTATTCTTGAATGTTTCATTTCAACTAAGTAAATACTTAGTGTTTGTGTAATTATTTGGTTCAATTGAATCAAACCATAACTTTTTTTTAGGCATTGTTTGGTTCACGGGAAAGTGTAAGAAAGAGAAGAGGACAATTATGTGTTTTGTTTGCTTGAAAAGATTTGTTCTTGTCTCTAAATCTGGGGTTGTGTGCTTATTATGGATTGTGTTTTGGGTTCTATTTGGTTCCTAACTTGATGGTGTAGAAGAAAGAAGAATTATGTTGAATGTTGTAATATATGTTTGAATATATAATTTGGTGTATAGATTGCGTTTTGAGTTTTATTGAATCAGATAGGTAAAATCTCTTTTATATAAAATATTGGGTTGCCCTTTTGAATGGACTCTCTGTTTGGGGTTTTTTTTTTTTTTTTTTTTTTTTTTTGATGAAAAGAAGTATTTGAAAAAAAGAAAAGAAAAATAATCTAAGCCTTGCAGGAAAAATATATTGTATAGGTGGCATTGAATTCAAATTTTGTAGTGGAAGTCTATCTTTTTGTTTGTCTTCATGATATTATCATTACTGAAATCAAACTACCCAATAGATCAAACGTGAATCAAAGTAGAAACCAATTCTAGCTTTGAACTTCCCATATAACCAATAACGAACAATCCCTACCTTCATGTATACCATGCCATTCTACAACATCATGATGCCAGCTATTTTATCTAATACCTATGATCAATGATCAAATATTACCAAGAGAATGAACTAATGGTTGTTTCTTGTAAGTTTTACTCAAGGTCAATAATACTAAACACAAATTGTGTATCCAAGTCACATGCCCAGATTAATTTATGATCACCAAATGCTTGAGCTATAGGGAAAAAAAAATATATTGTATAGGTGGCATTGGATTCAAATTTTGGAGTGCAAGTCTATCTTTTTGTTTGTCTTCAAGATATCTTTTCTGTATCTTATTTATTTGTCTAAAACAAAAAACACATATGTTTACATGATTCATTTGCTATCTTGTTGCGCACATATTTTTCATTCATATTTTCTCTTATTAAGTTTCTTTGCCTTGCAGTTGCATGTGATTCAACTAAACTATAAACAAAGAAGAAAAGTTTAGTTTTATCTTCCTTTAATTGCTTAGAAAATGAAAGAAGACAAAAGGAAAGGGAAATTTTGAGCTTTACTTCCACATAATCATGTTTTTATACTAACGTTTTCCTTCTTATTCTTTTATCATTAAAGATATTCCTTAAATTACAATACAACATTGTTCAATTATGTAATTTTAAATATAACAATGAGAATTTTATGTCAACTCATTTTTCTGCATTTTTCCTTTTTTTTTTTTTTTCCTTTTATATACTATTAGCTATTATTATAACCGTTTTTGGTACAGTGCGAATGATACGTTCTTCGATGCTCTTCATGCTCCCACGATCACTTCAAAACAACCGAAATTAAGAGACCCTACTGAGGGTCTCACTCTGATTCCTAAGTCAGTCTCTGAGAGAAAAGAATGCTCAATGCATAATAATTCAATCTTAGGTTTATATCTGGTATAAAGGCATATTTACAGGCTTAAAGGTGGAGTCAAACCTATATTAGGTCTTCTACTCCAATTTAACATAGGAGTGCTGGGAGTTTGATTTGGATTGGGAGTCCTATCCCAATTCAATTGGGAGTACGATTGTTGACCATATTCTTTAAGGAGTCCTAATTAGACCTTGACTGTGACTCCTACCACCCCAATTCAGCGTGGAGTAGGGTCTTAATCCAGACTTCATAGGATGAGACCTAGTCCCAGAATTTCAAGGGTTGAGATCTGGTTGTATCCTTCTGTGGATCAAGGAGTGAACATCCTCGACATCTTCTGTGATGAGACCGATACCTAAGTTCCCGGGACATGTTTGTCCTAAGCCTTGCCTGAAGAAGTTGAATCTTGGTCCCGAGATGTGTCCATTCCCGGAACTCCATCTAGATGAGCCACCTGTCATTTATTCCTGGAAATAGGCTTTTTTGGAGACGACTAGTTTGGGTGTCTATCTCTCGAGATAGGCCTATCCGGGAGTCTTGCTATCTTGGCTTGAGGACCACAATTCTCCGTGGGTTAGTACTGGCATTGAGGCACATGATTCTTTAGATCGGTCTGTTTGAGTAGGATTATTCCCAACAGTTACACTCCAATTCCCTTATCCGAGACATGCTTGAATAATGGAAATTTTGTGTCTCAGAAATTCGAGCCTTGACTTCTTCTGAGGCTTGAACAATCTTTACCTTCCGACCTTTGAATGTCTTGGGTCTGAAGCTACCGAGGGTGGTGCTCTTTAGTGAACTTTGTAATCTTCTTCTAGTGATGAATGAAAGAGGCTTTTTTTTTTTTTTTTTTTTTTTTTTGTACTATCGTCCTAAATTATGTGATGCCTTTGTGATTTCTACAATCAAACTTGTTACCACGCAACATAATATATGTACCCCTCAAGGGTCAAATCTGACATCTAAACCTATAACCTAAAAACTGAGGGGAGACTCCCTTTCCTCCGGTGTTGGCTCTATGCCTTATCGTTTTTTCCTCAGGGTTTTCTCTACAAGGTTGTCTCTTTAGATTTGCCTTAGTATTTTTTCTCTGCCTTGTTTTCTCTGCAGGGTTGTCTTCCTGGATTTGCCTTAGGGTTTTCTCCCTGGATCCATGGGTGGCTGCATGACTTCTTATTTTTCCTCAGGGTTGTCGTTGTCCTCCTTTCCGTAAAAGAAATGACATCAACAGATCCCCGGTCTCTAAACCGAAGACACTCATTTCATCAAGTATCTTTTTGTTCTAGAGACATCTCATTTACTAGCCTTGGGTATCTTGTGTGAGTCACTGAGCGTCACGGCTCCTTCAGGGATTTGAAAGCAGCTTATTGCGGTAATTCTGCTTCCTGCACTGAGAGCATCCTCAATGGACTCTCTACTTCAAAAATTTCACCAAATTTTGGTGAAAGTTGTCAAAACACCCCTTGCATCAAACTCTTTAAAGCTTATCTAAAATGGTGAATGGCAAAAACCCTCTCTACATTTAACCCCCAAGATCCTTTCTCTATTTATTTTTTAATTATTTTATTTTTGTTTCCCATCAAATCTTTGCAAGGGGAATCGATCCCCTTCAATTTTCGATGTTTAAATAGTTAAAGTAGTTGCTCCAAAACCAATAAAAAATAACATTTAGTTAAAATAGATAAATATTTAGAGAGTTTGATGTAGAAAATTTTTTAAAAGTGATAATTAAAAAAAAAAGAAATATATATATTCTTTCACTAAAATTTAGTGAAATTTTAAACGGTCCACACTGGCCACCAAACGGTAGGCAAATAAATAGAGTAAACACTCTGAGTACAGCAATAAACTCAACTTTGTAGCTGCTTGAAAATTATTGCACCTCTCTCTCTCTCTCTCTCTCTCTCTCTCTCTCTCTCTATATATATATATATATATATATATATTGTTGAAAATTCTGACAAATTGGGTGAAAAGGCAGAGTGAATTGATTAGATTTTTCCCATGTTTAATGAACACAATTAACAAAAAATGGCCTACGAAGACCTAGGTTGCAGATCGATAAGCATCCCTGCATCATTCCTCAATGCTTTTTTATAGAAAAGCTTTTTTTTTTTTTTTTTTTTTTTCTTGTACTCAAACTTTTGTCTCTTTCACCTCTTTCATGTGAAACCAATAAGCACAATAAGATTCCCATACATCATTACAATGCGGTTTAACAAACAATAGTGAAAAAATGAACTTATCTCATAGATCCGGTGAAGGCGAACACCGACGTAGTGTTATTGAACACATATACGTTACAGTAAAATGTGATCACCAAGCATTAGGGTAAATCAGTGCAGAATTGTCATACATGAGTTTTGGATCTGCTATGTGCGCTTGGGGATCGTTCGAAGTCCCCACATCATCTTGAGTAGTCCTAGTTCTTCTAGCATCTTCTGAGCGCATGTTTATCACCATGATATATATATATATTTTCGCGAGAAACAAATAATTGATTCCAACAGACAACGCTAAACTGTTAGAACGGTTTTCGGTACTGTGTGAACGACACACTCTTCGATGTTCTTCACGCTCCCACGATCACTGTAAAACAACTAAAATTAAGAGACCCTGTCGGGGGTCTCACTCCGATGCTTAAATCAGTTTCTGAGAGAAAAGTATGCTCAATGCGCAATAATTCAATCTCCGGTTTATACCTGGTATAAGGGCCTATTTATAGGCTTAGAGGTGAAGTCAAACTTGTATTAGATCTTCTACTCTAATTTAACCTTGGAGTGCTTAGAGTTTAATTTGGAGCAAGAATCCTATCCCAATTCAATTGGGAATTAGGACTGTGACTCCTACCTCCCAATTCAACTTGGAGTAGGCACTTAATCCAGATTTCATGGGATGAGACCCATTACCGAAATTTTAGGGGTTGAGACCCAGTTGTATCATTCTATGGATCAAGGAGTGAACATTATTGACATCTTTGTTAGCATATATTTAGCCTTGATTATAGTTGTAGATATTCTGTAATTATAGGTTGGTGATAGTTACCTTATTTGATTTCCGAGAATCGTGTAATTGCTGATATTCAGTATTGTAATTAACAGATTTATTTTCTATATAATACGAGAACCCTCACAATGAGAGGCATTCGATCCAATTGACATGGTATTAGAGCCATCATCTATATTAGGGTTGTTCTAAATTTTTTCGGTTCTTTTCTGTGAGTGAGTGGCAGAGTGTTGCTCTAGGTTTTCAGTGGGTGTTTCGGTGATTACCTGGGTAGTAGACAGTTTCTGGGGTGTCGTGACTATCGGCAGATTTTTCTTGATCTCCGGTCGTTCTGGGGTGATTTCCTGAGGGTTCTAATACTGCTCTTCGGCAGTTTCCGGTGGGTTCTTTGTTGTGAGATTCTGTGTGGTGCAGAATCCTTGGTGGGTGTCGGCGTGGAAATCTTGTGGGCTTTCTGTGGTGATCGGTGTTGCTGTTCGGCTGGGTCAGTGTTGCTGTTGGTGTTGGCGTGGAATTCTGGTGGGCTTTCTGTGGTGATTAGTGTTGCTGTTCGGCTGGGTCGTGGTCTCGTGGGTATCTGCGTGCAGCGTGGTGCCATTCCTCTGGTGCGGTGAGCGTGGACGGTGATTTCTGTGCTTCGTGTGGTGGGCTGGTATCACACTTTCGGTGGAATATTCTGTGGGGTTAGGTGCTGTTTGGTGGCTGTTTTGTTGGCGTTCAGTTGCTGTGTGGTGCAATTCTGTGCAATCTGTGCCATACTCGGGTTCTGGAGGAGTTTTTTTTTTTGGTAAAATCAGTCCAAAATTGGATGTAGAATTATTTTACCAGCCTCTTTCATTGGTGGTCTAAGTGATATATAGAAGAGATATATGGGAGCTATGGCATTAGTTCAGCGTTTTGGAAAACCGAATCATTTCCCAATTGTGTGAATTACTCTGATAGGTGGAGTACTTACTTTGATTGATCCACAAATGCTAATGTGTTCAATGATCCGTCTTTATGGCAATCTAAGATTTGCTACTTCAAATCTTTATGCATTTAATTGTTTGTTTATGTTTCAGAGAACATGTAAGATTTAGAGCTTGCCAGTTTTTGTTGGATCTTAATTGTTCTTAACTTGAGCTTCTTGTAATAATAAGTTTTGTCACCGAACTGCCAAAGGAGGAGTTTGTTGGATTTTTAATTATTGACAAATTCGGTGTCAAAACTTAATTGGTTTATTCAAGAAATGAAAGAGCCAAGTAAAAAAGAATATTGCAGAGTATTCCTCAAGAAAAGAAAAGAGCCAAGAAAGAAAGAATATTGCAGAATATATTAATTAAGAAAGTAAAGATCTATGATGTGAAAAATATTTTGCATAATTAATTGTTCCTAATTGGTTCTTATTCTGCTGACAAAAAGATTCATTATCTATGCACTGCTTAATCAGGGACACCGTATTTTAGAAGATATTTAGATATTATTGCAGAATTAATTCTCCAACATGAAAAAGACTAGACAAGGCAAGATCTGCAATATACTACTCAAGAAATGAAGGTTTCTTGTACATGGAAGATTCTAAAGACTTCATAGCTCAGAAAAGGTGATTTTCCATAGTGACCGTTCGGACAGCAGAGGAAGCGTTCGGACACTCACCAGTGTTCAAAGCAGTGTCCGAACACCTCAGCAGACACCAACTACAAGGAGCACATGTACACACGAATGTCTGGACAACCCAACAGACACCTAGACTCAAGAGCTCTTGTTCAATAAGGAGTCCGAACAACAAACTGAAGGTTGCAAATAGTGAAGACAACATGCAATCATATGGATGCTAGGGCTATGTCGTCTGAACGGTCTACTTAAGACTTTTGAAGAAAATTGTGTTATTTGAAGTCGGTTGTTACTTTACGCCTGGACGCCCACTTACCCAGTCCGGACGCCGCCTAGTGAAATCCGTATCAGTGTTGATTTAGGGTTTCTGAAGTCTATTTAAAGGGGCTTTTAGGCTATTGTTTTGTAAGGAGTATCATATAAACTCCAGTGTGCTAAGAGAATGTGTTTAGGCAGAGATTGTGAGATTAGCTAACTTTCTTAGAGTTTTTCTTTGTGTGTGATTTGATCAACTTGAAGTCTAATTTAGGGAGGAGCCCTAAGCTAAAGGAGTCCATTGAATACCCCTTTAGACATGAGGTCCGGTTGTGAAGCGTTCACGTATAGGTACGTGTCAGAGTTAGAGGTACGACTACTGCATCGGATTATGTGAGTACTACTGCCTTGAAACTAGCTTTGTCTTTTGAATTATAGATTTCCTGATTAAGCAGTGCATAGATAAGGAATCTTTTTGTCAGCAGAATAATTAAGAACCAATTAGGAACAATTAATTATGCAGAATATTTTTCACATCACAAATCATTCCTTTCTTGATTAATATATTCTGCAATATTTTGACCATTCAGCTCTTTCATTTTCTTGAAGAATATTCTGCAATATTCTTTCTTTCTTGGCTCTTTCCTTTTCTTAAAGAATACTCTGCAATATTTTTCTTTACTTGGCTCTTTCCTTTCTTGAATAAGTCAATTAAGTTTTGACACTGAATTTGCCAATAATTAAAAACTCAACACTAACAATCACATGCAACCCATGTTGGCTGGAAATTAAAGAAGAGTTAGAACCACAAGAAGAAGCACAAAATAGACCTAATTTCATTGCACGAGTCTTTAGAGCAAAATTAGAAGAATTGAAGATTGAGTTATTCAAGAAACAAATATTTGGTGCAGTTGCCGCATATGTATATGTAATTGAACATAAAAAATAAAAAAAATAAAAAAAGAAGAAAAAAAGGATAGAAATTCCCTACAAACTAGTTTTTTTTTTTAAATAATAATAATTTGAAAGTAAGGGTAAGTTTAGAATTTTATAAAAGTTTCAGAGGCATAAATGTTATTTCACTCGTTTTGCTGTTTGATTTAACACCAAACCCTGACGGATGAGGGACATTGCATCAAATTCGAAGTTCGAGGGGTGAAATTGAGAGTTTCTTTTAACGTTGGGGGGTCATTTTGAAACGAGTGAAAGTTCATAAGGTTTTTACGAAGTTTCCCCATGAAAAATCAATGTTGACTGAATTTTTCTCCAAGAATACAGTAGATGAAAATGCACAAAGATTATTGTATGGAATATCCTGAGCTATATGTTTGGAATCAACGGGACAAAATATGTACGGCCAAGTCTCCAAGAAAAGAAAGAAAAAGTGTGATTTGTAGGATTGTTGCAGCAAGTCCAATTGAAGGTGAAAGATATTATTTGCGATTTCTCTTAAAGATATCATATAAGGGGACCATCATCATTGGAAGACTTAAAAAAGGTTTGTGGAATTGTGTCATCTACATTTCGTGAAGCTGCTTCGTTATAAGGACTATTACAAACAGACAATAGTTTAGAGAAATGTTTGGAAGAAGCATCTTCATCTTCATATATATTAACTCCCAAAAATGATTTTGTTGATGAAATAAATAATTTGCTCACAAATTGATTTCCAGGAGAAATTACCCGATATTGTAGTTTTGATAAAACTATAGATAAATTTGAAAAAGGCCTTATGGAAGATTTCTTAAATAGCTTAACACCAAATGGACTTCCTTGATCCTCATGAATTATTCCTCAAAACCCAGTTGTCCTATCATTTTACTTAGAAACATTGATTCTTCTGAAGGATTGTGTAATGGGAACAAGATTAGTTTGCAATGACTTTAAACTGAATGTCATTTATGCAGAAATTGTGGTTGGTCATTATCGCGGCAAAAGAGTATTTATATATACCAAGAATACCATTTTTACCAACCCAAAATGAAAACAATCATTTTCCTTTCAAAAGAACACAATTCCCTGTTTGATTAAGCTTTGCCATGACCATAAATAAACCCCAAGGACAAACTTTAGATTATGTAGGCATATTATATATTTATCTCGACCCGTATTATCTCATGGACAACTCTATGTATACGTAGCTCTATTTAGACCATATTTTTATTCCACAATTATTTCACAATACTGATGTGACAGTCTTAATCATTTCTTAATTTTTTTTTAACAATATATAACAGATTCAAGGGTTGGTTGGAACTGTCACATTAGCATTATGAGATAGTTGTAAAATAAAAATGTATTTTTTAGCATTATTCTAAGTACACATATTTTGAGATATCTCACCACGACGATCAAAAAATTCGAACACACTCCAGATCTCCATATGTAATCTTAGAGTCCTTCATGTCTCAACCGTACAACATGAGTAATGCTAAAAGAAAGACTCGTGTCCTCCTTAAACCCTCTTAAAATTGATGAAACTTTTACGTAAACAAAACGAACAGCAAAAGTTGCCATCAACACCGATTACAAGATCCTTCTGTCTCACATGCAAACGTTTTGCCGTTACACAATTTGAAATCGCCCAACAAATGCTCAGGAAAGAGGAAGAAGAAATCACCAACACATTGCTTATATGAGTCATCTGTTGAATCCCTGAAAAAAGAAAAAAAAGAAAAAAAAAAGAAGAAGATTGAAATATATATATATTTTGTAATATTGCGATCAACCAGAGGACGTACTACTTCTTTCCAACATTGTCATTGAGCACGATGCATGCCTTCAGCTCGGCGAACTCATCCCCACCTCTCCGAACGCAGACATGGCTAATTTCCTATCCTTCAATGTCTATGATATTGATCTTTCGAAGGTTATGAATGATTTCAATTTGAATTTTGTTTTGTTTCAAACGACGAGCATCTATCATCGTTGTGGAAGACCTCGATCGGTTTCTAACGGAGAAATCAACAACCGTGAGTTTGTTCGTCGATGTTCATATCTATTTTCCTTTCTGTGAGTTTTTTGCATTCAAAACGTTGGCCAATAACTACCTGAGCTCAAGGATCACAAACTTTTCTCAAGTGACAATGCATATTGACTACAATGTAATATCCTTATTTCTACTACTGCAACGTACGTAGCCACTAAAACTAAAAGACAACAACTAAACAACTAAAAGATACGTCCTCCAAACTTCTTCTTCAACGTAACATATTCTTACATTACTTTTGGCTCGTCAACTACTACATGAACTCCACACTTCTTCACTTCAGCATTTAGGCAAATTCCGCAGGACACCTCAATTTCTTCTCCACTTTCCATCACCAATTCATTAAATATGAGTCCACTTTCCAGCTCATATTTATTTCTTATGAGTGGCGTCAGATATAGAAAGAAATGATCTTCTTCTTTTATTCTTGGAAAAATAGAGGAGTCCTCATCATTAAAAGGGGCTTTACGAGTTGGCCAAAGCAATTTCTTGTTGCCTCTAGTTTTATTTCGGATTTTCACGCCAAGAGAGTAACGAAAAATCCTGAAATCAAAGGTTCCATAAAAAGAACAAACAACACAAAGAAGTAACCGAAGGAATTGCCCCTTTGAAATTGAAGGTACACGGAAGGATATCGAAGACCCAATTCCCTTGTGGCTGAACCAATTTGGAACCTCACTACCAGGGAGGCAAATGAAACGAGACTCATCATCGCCCATGGTTAACGGACACTGTTAAAAAAAAAAATGTTCAGAACATAAAATGAGAGAGAGAGAGAGAGAGAGAGAGAGAGAGAGAGAGAGAGAGAGAGAGAGAGAGAGAGAGAGAGAGAGAGAGAGAGGAACCTGGAGATGACTTTTAAAATTATATGCTTGATTGTGAATAGAAGAAATTTCCCAATTCTCTAAGCCTTGAATCTCTGTCAATTTGTGGCAATTACGAAGGTAAAAATATAGTCCTCTCTTGTGGTTTGACGAAACTGAGAGTCGTTCCATTGATGTACAATCCCTTGCATCCAACACACCTACACTTGAGAAGAGTCCTGAAATTGATTGAAGAGCCGTACACTCATGTAACTGGAAATTGTACAATTTTGGAAGGCGACCGATGCAATCAGGTAGGTTACGAAAATTGTTTCTTGATAAATCTAAAAACTGGAGTGAAGACAAACTCTCAAAATCAACAGGAAACACATCTTCAGACAAATTGCGCCCCGAGAGATTTAGTGTTGTCAAAGAACGTAATCCAGAAACGGAAGGTGGTAGAAAACATACTGGGTTCAAGCTTTTTGGTGACATCAATGATGAGAAAAGTGACAACCAAGATTTTGAGGATTGTTCTTTATGTCCAGATAATGATGCAATCTCAAGATTCTTCAAAAGACCAAAGGAGGATGGTAATTGCTTAATAGCAATTCCATCTGCAAGCAGCTCTGTTAAAGCAATCATACTCCCTACTTGATCCGGTAACTTGTCAACTTGTAAGCAGTCAGACAAATCAAGAGTTTTGAGAGATCTTAAGTTAGAAATGCTGCTTGGAAGATTCATAAGACTCTTGCATCCTTTTAAATTCAGCAAAACAAGGTTTTTCAAACATCCAATGGACTCATGAATCTCAACAAAACTTGTGCAACCTTCAAGTATTAGTGTCTCCAACTGTGGCATTTCAAAGAAGTTTGGTGATTTGGTGAGACATTTGGAATGGCTAAGATTAAGGACCTTCAACTTGTTGAGTATCTGTGAAAAGAAAAATAGAGAATAAATAAAGAAATGAAAAGTTCTTGTTAATTACACATTTAACATTAATAGAGAGAAAGAGAGAGAGCAAAAAGTTTTGTAAGATTTGTCATACTTTGTTATTCTTCCAAACTTGTTTGAGATTACTATACTGCATGTCAAGAATAACAAGGTTTTCTAGATGGAAATTTTGTGGTAGAAATTTCAAATGGCACTTGTGCCACCAAAGCCATCTTAGCTTTTTAGAGAGATGCTCATAAGATCCTTTGAGATGAACATCATCGATTTGGAGTAATCTCAAACT
>NC_084890.1:22130648-22158148 GCF_958979055.1 Alnus glutinosa | reverse complement strand
TAGTCATGGCCCTGCGTGGCTAAACTTTCATAATTGGTCGAAGGAAACGGAAGCCTCGGAATCAATAAAACTGTGAGATCTAATTTGTTTTTATTGTTCGATTTATGTTTTGAGTATCTGATGTTTTTCTATGTTTATTTTTATGATTGTCTCGTTTAATTACTAGGAGGCCTACTAGTGTATTACTCGTTGCAATCTATTGCTAGGTTGGACATCAAATCTGTAATTGTTTGATCCCTCCAATCTACGAAGCAACTAAGATTTAATGATTTGCTGCTTCTCAGCGATTATTAAATTTTAGGAAGAACATTCGACGAAATTAAATGCAACCGCTTGTGCTTGTGTTGTTTCGCTTCATCGATCTCTCTAATTCTTAAGGCTGCTACTAGATTAAACCTATAGCGCTTTGTCTTAGGTTGTTTAGTAGTTAGGGTTAATTAGAGCGCTTGTCTTCTAATTAGCTACGACTAAGGAGAGATAGGAAAACAGTTCCAACGGTGAATATTCAAAGCATGAATTGATATATATTTGCATCGATGATCAGTTGCCAAATTCCGATGGTGGAAGTTGACTTAGACCAATGTTTCTTTACTTGATTAATATTTTAATTTGAATTGTTTTTTAGTTATTTTTCTTAAAATTATTTTCATACTCAAAACTCACCCATCCTTGTTCACGTAGCATAAAACTCGGCTAATTACTCTCCGTGGGATCGACCCTTACTTCCACTGCTATATATATATTTTCACAAGTAAGGTTTTATTTTTGGGTGCCTGCGACAGCACACCATTATCCATGGAGATAAAATTAAAGTTGGACATGAATAACTTATGGGAAGTTTATTTATAAAGTTTGATTGCCCATATAGTACTCATTTAAGGAATATTATATATGTAATGCATGGAAGGACGGATTATTATATAAAGGTTTTACCGTCATGATTCATGTATAGTATTCCTTGTGTGAGTAAGACGATTCCTTGAATGTTTTGAATATATAAAGTAATGGTCATATTGTAAAACCGAACATCATAAGGAATTATATATGTCATTAGGATCAAGTGGAAGAATGTAAGAAAAATCCATATATGTCCTTATGTCACATTTATTACAATTATAAAATAAATACAATTATGGTTTTATTGTAATGGTAATTATTTAATAATTGTAATTATGATATTCAATATGATTTATTCCAGATAAATGGTTCATGAGAAAACCGTTATTATGTTTAATTATTCTGATTTTATTCTTTAATGGGAGGAGAAAAATCAACTAACCAATAAAAATTGAGGGTCCCTGACTTACCATATATAAGAGCCATGTGTAACCATCTACTGGCACTGGTAAGGCATAGGTCAGAAAAAACTCTCTAAATTTCTGTTTTCTAGACTCTCTGTTGCATAAATGTTTTATTCACTTTGCTTAAACAAAGCAATGGCTGGAGGTATTTATAATTATTCCACTGCTTATTTAAATTATTAAATTAGCATTTATTTTATATTACGCTAACAATAAACACTTGAAAGTATGTATAATTTTGGCTGTTGGAGTCGAGACAAGCATGAATTGGGGGGTGTTACATATATCTTTCCAAATTTTATTGTCAAATTTGATTTGACACGGCTTGTCATTAATCTATGTGGGGTTCACTGGTTCAGCATAGCCACAATTTTACTTTTTCTAGTTCAATTATTCTTACGCCCATTTGAGTTGGACCTGTAGCTTGTCAATCACACTCTTCTTTCTTACTCTTTTTCTTTTTATTTTCTTTTCTCCTCCTTTTTTTTTTCTTTTTTTTTTTTAATGATTTTTCAATAAAAAAATCAAAACATTAATAAATAGTGAAAACTACGCTTTACCATCTAATATTTCACTACTTTATTAAATTTACCTTAAAAGAAAAAAATTACAACGCACTCTAACCAAATTTTAAAAATTTTCATTGGTACCCCCTTCCGTTACTTAAGTCTGTATGTACAGAAATAGACTCAAATGCAATGCACGAGTTTTTATGAGCTATTCTTTTCAAAATACCCTTAAAAAAATCAATTTTTTTTTTTCCATCCCCAACACTCCCTCTCCGTCGTTCGGCGTTTAAACGTCGCCGTCAACCCACTGGTCCAGCAAACAAAGCTGGAGAGATGGAGGAAGCATGCGAGACGCATTGAGCTATCTTCTTGTTCTGGGTCTGCGAAACCCTAGAAATTTGGAGGGGATTGGGAGGGGCTTCACTGGCGAGGGAGTACGCGCTTCCATTATCTTCTTCAACGGTGCAACAAGTAATTTCCTCTCTCTCTAGAATTGCTCTTAAAACCCCAAACCCTTTAGGGTTAGGATCCTCTTTACGTGAAACAGTGTGTGCGATGCCCGAACTCCCAATAATTGTTCCGAGGCGACGATGCCTCCCACTTTACGAATACTCTCTCCCTCTCGCCGGAAAATCTCCAGGGTTCATGACACTGTGCTGGATTCCTAGTGAAAACATGACATGACGATGAGCCAGAGAATTCTAAAAAATTATAGTCTCTGCCATGGCCGAGTTCCCCAAATCCCTGTCTCCGAAGTGAGTTCTGAATCTCCTCAAGGCGGAGAGGAACCCTCACTGTGCACTTGCACTGTTCGACTCAGCGACTCGCCACCCAGGTTACGCCAACTCGCCCAGCGTGTTCCACTACATCCTCCGCCGACTCGTGGACCAGAGGCTTGTCGCCCACGTGGGTCGGGTCGTCGAACTGATACGAGCCCAGAAATGCCAGTGCTCCAGACCCAGATTTTTTTTTAAAGGGCATTTCAGGAAGGATTGGTCTAAAAAATCCTTGTGCGTCGCACTTAAGTCTATTTTCATAAAAAATGATGGACTTAACTAACGGATGAAAAACATTAAAAATTTTTAAAACTTGATCGGAGTGTATTGTAATTTTTTTTTTTTCACTTTGAAAGCAAAATTATCAATTGTGTCAATTATTTGCGTGTCAATAACATTCTTGTTCCTAGAAAGATTAAAAGTTGTTTTAATGTGCATGTGAGAGGGTATCTCAATACGGGCCCGCCTTTCCATGGACCGAGTTCGAAGTTTTTGTTTGTTGCCATTTGTCCATTGAGGATGTATGACGAGATCATAATTTCTTAGAATTTTAGGAAAAATATATAGATGAATTTATAAATATTGATATGATAAAATTAACAACATTTAATTTTAAAACAATGTTAGAAATTCAAGGAGATATTGTGATGCGTCAAAAAGAGTGTAAATCCAAGTGCAGGCTATGGCAAATAATAAATTTTAGGTACGTACGAGGTCGATTCTTACGGAATGATAAATACTAAGTAAAATTTATATTATTTTGAAGAAAAGTAAATTGAATTGATTTTCTTTTTTCTACTAAAAAGTGGAGCAATGGAGAGAAAGTGAATTAAAATTAAATTAACCAAACCAAATTAATAAAAAGCGAATTGGAGAAAATTAATAGCAAATACTAAGGTTTCAGGGATACACCTAGCATTTTATTATGTATTCATGAGATATGTATTTTTAACTCAACTAGGTGAAGAATCAATTCTCCATATCAGAAGATAGAAAAATTAGGCACTAATTTCAGAGTTTTTTTTTTAATTTTATTTTTAAAAAATAAAATAAGGTGAGGGATCACCTTCCCACATAAACAAGGTAGAGAAAAGTTGTATATTTAGGTGGGAAGAATCATTTCTTGTTTTGGTCTTTAACAAAATTTTTGTCCATTTCCTCTTTGTCTTGCTTTTGGCTCATACTTGGTCCCACTTGATTAATGCATTCTTGGCTTCCCTTTTCCAATTCTATCAATTCCTTTAAAATAATAATAATAATAATAATAATTACTTGCATTAGTAGTCCATTCAAGCATAAGATTATTTTCTAAACACTATTCCACAATTAATTATAAAATGTAAAAATTAGAATAAATTGATAATGCTTATTTTAATAGATAAAATAAGTATATTTAAGCTATTATCTTATTAATATGTAAAGAAAGTATGTATTAAGTGAGATTGTAACGTTTGTGGATCTTGATAGAATAAAAATTGGAAAAAGTATATGTATTTCCTTCAAATTATTATTCCATTGTCAATGCTCGAAACTACTAATTGTGTCAATTATTCGCTTGTCAATCACAATCTTGTTCCTACAAAGATATAAAGTTTTTTAACATGCATGTGAGAGGAGATCTCAATACAGGCCTACCTTTCCAAGCACCGAGTGTGAGTTTTTTTTTATTGCCATTTGTCCACTAAGGATATACGACGACATCACAATTTCTTAGAATTTTATGGCATAAATATATTGGTGATGAATTTATAAATATTGAGGTATATGGATAAAATCTAGGAAAATATATATATATATATATATATATATATATATATATATATATATATATAAAGAAGCTCCACAAAGTGACAGGCATGACAGTATAATACATTAAATTATCATTATGTCAAAAATGCTACTTTTCTATCATTCTTCTTAAAATAGTCATATTTTCTTAAAAATAAAATTTCAAAATTAATTTCAAAAATCTAAAACTAAAATAAATAAATAAAAAATGAAACACACAAGATTGAAAAAGTGGCATTTTTTTATTTCTATTTTTTAAATTAAGTTTTTATTTTTAAGAAAATATGCGTATTTTAGAAAGAAAGACATAAATTGAAATGGAGATGAAACAGAGCATGGCACAATTTGTCATATTCATCCAAGTGGGTTAAGCAAAGCAACAATTTTGCTTGTCCAGTTTAATTATTCGCTTGTCAATCACACTCTTGTTCTTACAAAGACTTGCATGCAAGAGGGAATCTCAATACGGGCACGCCTTTTCACGCACCATGTGCGAGTTTTTTGTTTTTTGCCATTTGTCCTCTGAGAAAGTACGACGAGATCACAATTTCTTAGAATTTTAGGGCTAAAATATATAGATGATGAATTTATGAATATTGATAAGATAAAATCTACATTTAATTTTAAAACAATGTTCGATATTCGGTGAAATTTACTCAGTAGAATATCTTCGAAATTCAAAGAGATATTAATATGTAAAGAAACTATGTATTAAGCAAGACTATAATGTTTGTTGATTTTTTTGATAGAATAAAAATCGAAAAAAGTATATATACTCCCCTCAAGACTCAAACTATCATTCCATTGTCAATGCCTTCAAATTATCAATTGTGTCAATTATTTGCGTGTCAATCACACTCTTGTTCCTAGAATGACTTAAAGTAGTTTAACGTGCATGTGAGAGGGTATCTCAGTATGGGCCCGCCTTTCCATGGATCGAGTGCGAGCTTTTTGTTTGTTGCCATTTGTCCATTGAGGATGTACGACAAGATCATAGTTTCTTAGAATTTTAGGGCAAAAATATATAGATGATGAATTTATAAATATTGATATGATAAAATCTACAACATTTAATTTTAAAACAATGTTAGAAATTCAAGGAGATATTGTGATGCATCAAAAAGAGTGTAAACTCAAGTGCAGGCTATCGCAAATAATAAATTTTTGGTAAGTACGAGGTCAATTCTTACGGAATGGTAGATACTAAGTAAAATTCCTATTATTGTGCAGAAAAGTAAATTGAATTGATTTTCTTTTTTCTAAAAAGTGGAGCAATGGAGAGACCGTAAATTGAAATTAAATTAACCAAACCAAATAATAAAAAGTGAATTGGAAAAAGTTAGGAGCCAACACTAAGGTTTCAGGGATACACTTACCATTTTATTATGTATTCCTAAGATATATATTTTTAATTCAATTAGGTGAAGAATCAATTCTCCTAATCAGAAGATAGAACAATTAGGCACTAACTTTAGAGTTATTTTTTTTAAAAAAAAATAATAATAATAAGGTGAGGGACCACCTTGCCACATAGACAAGGTGGGAAAAATTTCTATATTTATGTGGTGAAGAATCATTTCTCGTTTTCGTCTTTAAGAAATTTTTTGTCAATTTCCTCTTTGTCTTGCTTTTGGCTCATACTTGGTCCCACTTGATTAATGCATTCTTGATTTCCCTTTTCAAATTCTATCAATTCCTTTAAAAAAAATTTAATTACTTGCATTAGTAGTCCATTCAAGCTTAAAGATTATTTTCTAAACACTATTCAACAATTAATTATAAAATGTAAAAATTAGAATAAATTGATAATGCTTATTTTAATAGATAAAATAAGTATATTTAAGCTATTATCATATTGATATGTAAAGAAAGTATGTATTAAGCGAGATTGTAACGTTTGTGGATCTTGATAGAATAAAAATTGGAAAAAGTATACGTATTTCCTTCAAACTATCATTTCATTGTCAATGCCCAAAACTACCAATTGTGTCAATTATTCGCTTGTCAATCACAATCTTGTTCCTACAAAGATATAAAGTTTTTTAACGTGCATGTGAGAGGAGATCTCAATACAGGCCTACCTTTCCAAGCACCGAGTGTGAGTTTTTTGTTGGTTGCCATTTATCCACTAAGGATATACGACGACATCACAATTTCTTAGAATTTTATGGCATAATATATTGGTGATGAATTTATAAATATTGAGGTATATGGATAAAATCTAGGGAAAAATATATATAAAAAAAAAAAAAAAAAAAAAAAAAAAAAAAAAAAAAAAGCTCTACAAAGTGATAGGCATGACAGTATGATACTTTAAATTATCATTTTGTCAAAAATGCCACTTTTCTATCATTCTTCTTAAAATACTCATATTTTCTTAAAAATAAAATTTCAAAATTAATTTCAAAAATCTAAAACTAAAATAAATAAATAAAAAATGAAACACACAAAATTGAAAAAGTGGCATTTTTTTATTTCAATTTTTTAAATTAAGTTTTTATTTTTAAGAAAATATGCGTATTTTAGAAAGAAAGACATAAATTGAAATGGAGATGAAACAGAGCATGACATAATTTGTCATATTCATCCAAGTGGGTTAAGCAAAGCAACAATTTTGCTTGTCCAGTTTAATTATTCGCTTGTCAATCACACTCTTGTTCCTACAAAGATATAGAGTTTTTGAACTTGCATGCAAGAGGGAATCTCAATACCGGCCCCCCTAAAACTCTAAAAATAATTATACGCAGACTAGGTCTCAAAAATTATCATATAGAAAAAGTTTCTCATAATATAATTCTTGAAATAAAAAGTTTATGGATTTTTGAAGTCCAAATTCAAAAACTATAATACTAGCCACAAAAATCGGTTTTTTTTTTTTTTTTTTTTTTTAAAAAAAAAAAAAAAAAAAAAATCTATACGATGGCCCTGCCTTCTAAAAAAAGAACTTATATAGAATTCAAAAAAGAACTTATATACATGCCTCAAATTTCTTCATTTTCTTTGCAAGCAAAGAATTCAAAAACCTAAGAGATACATATTAGAGAGGACTAAAGCTTGGAGAAGATTTGTTATTCAATAAATCATCTTCCTCGTTTTGTTCTAATTTTATTATTGTTCTTCTTCCTCATTTTCTTTTTGTGTTTTCTTCTTCTCTTAGCTAATCTCATTATATTGTGTTATTGTCCGAGTTATAAATCGATTTAACTACTTTAGTTATTAGTCTGGGACTTTAGGCACCAAACAAGCCACGCTTGCATTGATAGACCACATAAAACTTGCTAAATTGCTAAGTTGTCTAGGTACTTTACTGTTTGAGAAGTGCTACATACTCTCAAATGTTCACTTTCAAATGCTCACTTTTTGATATGGCAGTAAAAAATAACAATTAGATAAAATAACAAATAAAAATATATATAGCATCTAATAATAATTTTTAATGTCGCATCAAATAATAAACACTTACAAATCACTACAATTTTTTGGTTTTTTTTTTGCCACTTGCAGTTAGCCACGTGTCAATGGCGACTTGGGCACGGCGTGGTAGATCAGGGTGTTGCGAAATGCACATTTCGCACCGAAACCACGCTGTCCACATCACCACTATGCCACGTGGCTTACTAGCCACGTCACAATACGTGGACGACGTGGGTTAACCACGTCGTTGACATGTCAGCAACGTGGCCAAAAGCCACGAGGCACAGTCGCCACGTCGATTCCCATCCACGTGGCCAACGTAGGCAACGTGGCTTGAGACACGTGGCTGAATGTGGACACATGTCTTGGACCACGCGCCATAGTCAGCCACGTGGCCTAAATCCACGTGGCCGCACGCAGCCACGTGGCAGACCACGTGATAAAAAGCAGCCAAGTGGTTTAGAAGCCACATGGAAAAATTGCCATTTTTCTTTTTTAAAAAATAAAATTCCCCAAATACATTTTTTTTCAATATCCCCAAAATATTATTACAATATTTAAAAATTTTCAATAAATACAAATTTAAACAATATTGTAATAATTCAGAAACAAAACATCAATAAATTATTTATAAATAAACATTATTGTTATTTTTATTAACAAAACAACCCTACAAAAACTCTACAAATCTTCAAGTCATCAATTTTGGGGATCACAATTTCCTGTACCAAGTGTGGACTTGCCAACGGGCGACTGCCCCAACGGGAGAATGCTGGCCCAGCAGTGATGGTGAATACTGCCGTCCAAGTGGCAAGACCTGACCCTGGGGCGACAACGACCCAATCATCGTCACATTACCTGTAAATAATAAAAACATTAAAAAATTAATCTATATGCATATCATGTCCATAGTATTGAGCAAATAAAGAGTTTACACAATTGTAATCATACCTGTAGATGCATTACTTACGGATGATGTACTACCTCCGTGGGGAGGTGTAGACTGTTGAGCAACAGGACTCGTATGTAGTGCACCCATGGAGGAAAAAATGGACTCGAAGTGCCTCATATGCTGCTCTAAGGCCTCATTCCTATCGGTCTGAGCCCGTAACAATATCTCCATTGTGGCAATCATGGACTCGTGTACGGAGCAGCTCTGGGATGTACACTGGGATGGTCCTGCCTGTGAACGGGTGCGGTATGAATAGGACGTCCCCCGTACAGGACAAACGTTCAGCCCAACGTATACTATATATAGCACAAATCTAGGGTTAGGGTATATGAATAGTATATGTACAATATTATGTATATATATAGTATTAATTGAAAGTTAATTATATTGGCATATATTTTTTAAGGTATTTATTTTTATATGTGTAGTACACAAATGTAAACCCTAACCATACGTATATATACTATATATATCACTAAATTAAGGTTAGGGTTTGTTAAATAAAATATACGATAACCCTACATTCATTACTATACAAGGACTTATAGGAGATTTGACTAAATGTGGAGAGTTGAAATAAATTCTGTTTAATTTGTTAAAGTATAAAATATAAAAATGTATATATAGTACGTACACAAATGTAAACCCTAACTCTACGTGTGCTATATATAGCACAAATCTAGGGTTAGGGTATCTAAATAGTATCTGTACAATATTATGTATATAGCATTGCATGGAAGTTAATTGGCATATATGTTTAAAGGAATATATATTATACGAATGTAAACCCCAACCCTAAGTATATATACTATATATAGCACTAAACTAGGGTTAGAGTTCAATAAATAAAATATACCCAAAAAAGTGTATATGTTGAATTAAAGTAGTATTAATTTGTTAAAGTATAAAGTTTAAATATATACTACACAAAAGATAACCTTGACCCTATGGACCTATACTATATATAGCACAAATCTAGGGTTAGGGTATATAAATAGTATATATACATTATGCACATAGTATTAATTGGAAGTTGACATATATATTTTTTCAAGTATATATTTTATATGTGTAGTACACAAATGTAAACCTTAACTATACGTATATATACTATATATAACACTAAACTAGGGTTAGGGTTCAATAAATAAAATATACCATTAACACATGTATATACTATACAAGGACTTATACGAGATTTGACTTAATGTGGAGAGTTGAAGGGAATTCAACTCTCCCTCCTTCACTGTGTGTTTGAAGATAAATGCAAAAACCACCTATGATTTGAATTCATTACCGGCAGTTGAACACTCTCCCTCTACTCCTATAGTTTCCAAGGCTCCCACCTACTAGATAATTGGGATGGATGTGTCACATGACTCTCTGGGACAGTCTGACATACCATCAATTGCTGCGGTGGTCAACTCAAGGTAGTGGCCATTGAAATATAAGTATAGGGCATCTGTTCGGACACAGTCTCCAAGGGTTGAAATGATAGATTCGTTACTTAAGCGTGTGTATGAAACTATAGATGAAGGCCCTTATTATTTAGGGAGCTTTTGATTAACTTCTATAAGAGTTCAGGTCGGATTAGGAAACACCGGCCCTGATCGAATCATTATATTCAGGGATGGAGTCAGCGAGTCACAATTCAACCAAGTTTTGAACATTGAACTGGATCTCTATAATAATAGAGGCATGCAAATTTCTATCTTTGTGCTCAGGCTAGAATGATCGGGACCACAAGGCCAACTCATAACCTCCGTTCGTGAGATGCACTCACAAACTGAGATTGGTGAGGATGGCCATCAGCATTTTGCAGCAGCTTATGGTGGAAGCCAGCCCAGCCTGTACAATGAGTGGTACACTCGAGTCTTGACGACTACGTACGTGGATTTTAAATTTATATATTGAACCACTTAGCAATAATACGTATCAATTGTACTATAGTAAGGGTTATCGAACCACAAGGATTGGGGGGTTGTTTTGCATAATGGGATAATCAAGGAGTGTATTTAACTTAACTTAAAGATAAAAACAAAAGTAAAGTTGTAGAATTGAAGCTATAACGAATCAAGAGATTTTAAACTAGAAAATGAAACAAACTTAAAAGAAACTTAGGGTAATGATCGCATCAAATCCTCAACCAATGAAATGCTTAAAGTCTATATGGATCTTCCTAACATGCATGATATGAGCGTGTAATGGGCGTCAACCATTACAATGAGCTCGACATGAAAACACTTTTGTTAAGATGTAATAATGAAGCAGCTAGTTTACATTAAATAACTCCACGTAAAGATTTAAACTACAATTGAATAAACATTTACACTACAAAAGGTGTGGGGTGATTAATGCTCCCTAGCTTACTACTCTATAAAACATCCTAATAAGCATACACAATACATGAAAACCCTAATTAGGCCACAATGATAAGTATTTAGTTTCACACCGATCTATCCCACATAAAAGTTACACTATAATGGAAAAACGTTTTAGACTACCAAAGGGGTGAAACGACCGGTGATCCCTAGCATATCCTATAAGGTAACTCTAATAGGTAAACATATATCATGTTAAATTTGAACCATTGCTGAAGACATCGTTTTCCTTCAAAAACGTTGATTTTATTCTTGAATCTAAGAAAACTCAAAGACAAGCCTAACTCTTTTTCATGAATAAATGGATTGGAATATTGAAGACAAAACCTTTTAGCATGGGTTTTACAATCCTCTAGTCTTATACAATCATCACACATATCAAGAAAATCTTAAGAACATCAAGAACACTTCATGGCTTTTGGAAAAGATTTGATCAATACCCTAAGAAAGGGTTTAGCTAGACATGAAAGAAACTAATCTAAGTATGAAATCAAAGGAAAATAGTAAAGGAACAAGAAGAAAATGAATTGAAAACAATTATATTAAACTTATAAAAATTCGGATTACAAAAGGTTAAAAAGGAAGAACAAAACCTAAACTAGAACTTGAAATTTAACCAAGGAAGTTGCTCTTTGGATTTAAACCCAGAAAACGTGCATCAAAGGAAACTAAAAATACAAGAAATTAAGTTATACACTTGAGAAAATCCAAAACCTCCAAAAGGTGCATAAAATAAACCTAAATCCTAATCTCATACATATAGAGATTTAATTTACAAAGGGGACATCAAAGATCAATTTTTGACTGCACAAGATAGTGTCGACATCCTATGTGAACCGCTCAAATTGGATTAATTTCATCCACACAAAACATGTCAACATCCGAAGATTTTTTCGGAAAATATCTAGGTTCGATCGATCGACTTCGTGGCTGTATAAATAATCGATCGATTGATTTTGGATCAATCGATTTTCTTCGACTGATAATGCGATCGATTGATTTCTTTACTGAAGAAATAATCGATCGATCTATTTGCCTTGGCCAATTTTTCATCGTTTTAGGATCAACTTTGAACTCTGGGAATGACCAAATTGCCCTTGATGTATTTTCATGTCTAATTCAAATGTTTTGAACTAGATTTCAACTAAGACCTGAAAATAAGACATAACACAAAACTACAACAAAATATTATATATACAACATAAACTAGGTGTAACAAATGCAAATTAAAGGGTCCTGAATCGAATAATTCAAGACTTATCAATGAGATGGGCAGAAAGTACATCGGGCGTAGTGAGGAGCCTTAGTCAAGTGGGATCAATAGATAGTTAACTTGTGTTAGTCCAGGTTCTGCCTAAAGGACTAGGGACCTGGAGGAACGGCTTACAAGCCGCATGAGAGACAACTCTAATAGTCTCAGTTACAGACCATATATCACCGAGGGAGAAGAGGAGCTAACGAGGAACATAGAAATAAGGTCACATGTTCGACTTTATAGGCAACATGATCCTGATCTGCCAAGAAGTAATTATCTAGTAGGTCATGATCCTCGTTTTGGGACAATGGGATCAATGCCATCTACTTACGGCCATCCAGGTCCAGCAGCTGACCTATCTTACAGAATGAATACATCAGCAATGGTAGCAGTATGCACCGCAACTGGACAAGTTGAACCACACAAGACCGATGTATATTTAGGGATCTAAGTCGCCTATGATGAACCGATACGGCTTCAACAATTGTGTAGCACTCCAACCTGAGTTTCAAGGAAGCCCAATGGGTTTTGCTCCTGGTCCTCACCATACCTATTCACAACATAGTTCAGCTGGTTGGCTGAATGAGTAGTCATGCAGCCTACCACTTGGTCCACTTTGAGTCCTTCAAGTGGACACTTTTGTTCTTAAATGTGGGGGGTACTTTTGGTGTGTTTATTAGAGGGTGATTTGGTGAAGTTTGTTTACGTTGTCGTGAAATTAACTCTCAATCATATGGATCACACAATGAATTGAGCGATTGTCCTTGATTTGTAAGGCAATAAAAATTTACATATATACCAATTTATGTGCTTACAATTTGACAAGATTGCAAAATCAACATTATGGGATTTGAGGTTGTGACAAATAACGTTTAAGGGGTTAGAGTGAGCGAGTCACAATTCTACCAAGTTTTGAACATTGAACTAGATCAGATGATAGAGGCATGCAAATTTCTATCTTTGTAAGGTATGCTGGAATGATCGGGACCACAAGGCCAACACATGCATTACCATGTTCTTCTTGACGAGGTTTGCTTTTCTATAGATGATCCTTAAGAACTTGTGCATTCACTTTCTTATGCGTACTAGACAAGCACAACTATGGTTTATGTATATAGTATTAATATATTGGAAATTGTTATATTTTTTAAAGTATATATTTTATGTGTAGTACACAACCCTAACCCTACGTCTATATATATATATATAGCACTAGACTAATGTTAGTGATTTAATAATTAATAGTATATAAACATTATGTATATATACTATTAATTATGTATATAGTATTAATTAAAACCAGTATATATTTTTAATGTGTGTGTATATATATATAAAGTGTACACAAATGTAAACCTTAGGCATACGTATATATGCATGCTATATAAATACTAAACTAGGGTTAGGGTTCAAACCATAGAATATGCCAAAATATGTACGTAGTATTAATTAAAAGTTGTATTTATTTTTTAAATGATTTATTTCATGTGTAAAGTACACATCATTTGGTAACTAACTTATGGTAAAAAAAATAGACATTGAGAGGTATATCATTCTTTATATTTATAATATGTCAAATGTATTATTTAAATAATTATGCATCAATTTATAAATGTATTATATATTTAATATATTAGTGACGTGCTGCATGCAATAGGCCGGTCGCCAAAAACGCCACTTGTTGGATTATTTTCTCCCATGTAAAAAAAAAATTGTATTTTTATAAAAATTACAACATTTAGCCAAGTGGATAAGAGACACGTGGCCATCTGGCGACGTGTTCGAATTCCACATGGCCAGATGGCCACGTGCTTGAATTCCACGTGGCCATCAAGCCATGTGGTTTGTTGGCCACGTCGTTGAATCATTCAGCGACGTATTCTTCTAGAACACGTGGAGAGGTGGCTACGTGGCTACAGTAACGGTCATTATAGCCACGTGGCTATTTGCTTGAATTTTTGTAGTGAATAAATACCTGAAAGTACGGATAGTTTTGGCTGTTCGAGCCGAGACAAGCATGAATTGGGAGGGGGGGTGTTACACATATTTTTCCAAATTTTCTTTTCAAATTTGATTTACAGCTTGTCTTTAATCCAAGTGAGGTTCAGCATAGCCACAATTTTGCTTTGTCTAGTTCAGTTATTCTCACGCCCATTTCAGTTGGACTTATAGCTTGTGAATCTCTCTTCTTTCTTTTTCTTCTTCTTCCTTTCTTTTCTTTTATTTTTATTTTTATTTTTATTTTATTTTATTTTATTTTTTCTTATAAGTACATAAACCAAAACACAAACAAACAACATAAAAGAACTAGGTAACCTTACAACAAACGAAAGAGGATGATCTTTCCAACTGAAGATAGGGATCGATGGGAGGGCGGAGCTTGTTAATCACACTCTTGCTCCTACAAGTATATAAGTTTTAAAATGTGACTTTCATTTTTAAGAGTAAGTTTTAATTGACTTTTGTATCATTTGGTATTAAAGCCACATTATATTGAGTATAAGATAAGACACAACTCGTGGAATATGAGGTTGAATAAGTTGCAGCTTTGTGATTGAGTTATAGAGAGAGTGACTTATAGGCTAAATTAAAATTTCTTGATGCTATGTAGGGACATAGCATTAAGCCATTGAATATTGAAATGTGAGTAGAGCCGCCATCAGAGAAATAATTACCATTAGGTCAGCGTCGATAGAGTGAGCCACCATGAACGTCAGCGGGAAGTGATTTATAGGCTGGATTAAAATATCTTGGTACTATGTGTGGATATAGTGTTAAGTCAGAACAACCAAAAGAGAAATGGCTACTATCAGGTTAGTGTCAATAGAGTGGGCTATCGTGGACATCAATTGCGGAGCATGGCAGTATATTATGATCTTAAGTGTCCCATATGGCTTAAATATAATTTTATTTATATGTATATAAGTTCTTGGGTACCATTCTCTTCTAAGCCGAATTTCAATGGTGTATGCATGAGTTATACTTGAGATTCTTATTAGACTTAAATTTTAGAATTTGAGTTTGAATTTAGGACTTCCGCTTTAATACTAAATCATCAACTATTTCAAAATGATAAATTTAATAATTCAATTAATATTCTAACATTTTTCAAACCTTTATACGTCTCATGTGGTAAGGGGTCACTACATGGTCCAAGTTAAACTTGCCCCTTCGAGATCACATTTCAATCAACTTTAATCCGTTTAATAACCCTCCTCTCCTCCCTTCCCCCCCCCCTCCCCTTATGGGGGGAATTTTTTTTTGAGTGAAAAGTGATTGATGTGATATAAAGTAGAAAGAATTTATATGGAAAAGTGAAAAAATTTTGTATTGTAGTGAGTTTTTTATTAAATAATAATAAAAAATTGTTGATGTGATATAAAAAGTAAAAAAGGTTAAGAATGTTTTGAAGCTGATATTTTTTTAGAGAGGTAAAAATAAGGAGAGAAGGTTATTAAACAGGGCCTTTGGCCTTGTTTGATAATCTACAGAACATTACACAATAGTGGCTGGTACTATTCACAATTTTGTATTGTAGTGGGTTGTTAGTTTTGAAATTAATAAAAAGTGATGATGTGATATAAAATAAAAAGAATTTGTATAAAAAAGTGAAAAAATTTTGTATTGTAGTAAATTTTTTTATTTGAATAGTAATAAAAAATTATTGATGTGATATAAAAAGTGAGAATGTTTTGATGTTGATTGTTATTGAAAAATGTAAAAATAAAATAAAAAATTGTGAATAGTGCCAGCCACTATTGTGTAATGTTCTGTAGGTTATCAAAGAAGGCCTTGACTCCCCGTGTTTGACTTTGTCAACGTGGATCCTTGATTTATCAACTTCAAGTTGTTTGAGAGCAAGCTGGAAATGATTGAGATAAATAATAATACTTTTCCCCACAATAATTCAATCAATTTCTTTGCACATGTTTGACTAAGTTTGTGAATGCGGTGCCTTCATTCATATATATATATATATGTGTGTGTTTTTTTTTTTTTTTTTTGCTGACAGCTTCATTCATTGTTGATTGTTCATGGTTTCAATGTTTTTGCCCATTTGCCTCTAACCTAATCATTTTGTTTCATGGAGGTGGAAAGTGGAAAATCAATTGAAAAAATAAAAATAAAAAAAGAAAACTACATTTAATCGCCTCAATCTACTGTCTTATTTGTAATGTCCTTCAAATCTTTTAATTGGATTAATCTACTTACCTTATCTATCAAAGGGAATGCCATGTTTCATTTTGCTCCCAAGCCCCCAAGAATCTGGAAGAAGAAAAAAAAAGAAAAAAAAAAGAGTAAATTATAAATAGTTCATACTTACTAAACATTTGAAATAGATACTGATGTACCCAACAAATAACTTTTTATTTTCTACCGCATTAGCTCTAGAACGATGTAGTGTTGACTAACTAACTATAAGATTGGCTTGGTTAGCTCTCATGTGTCATGAATGTATTGTAGAATAATGGTAGGGACCATCTTTTTATCATTCAAAAATTTATGTGACTTTTAAAATTACTATTAGATTAATATTCAATAATTATTTATCGTAAATTCAATAGTGATTTTAAAAAATAAATCAATATTGAAAGACAAAAGATGATGAAAAGATAGTTTCTAATATTACTCATGCGTTAGAAGAAACTTGTAACCATCTAGCAAATTGTGCATTTCAGTTTTTCTCTTGAAGAGGGTTGGGAAGGAGGGAGAGGGAAAATGTAAACAACAATTTAACAACAAAGAGAAAGGGGCTCAAAAAAAATTTTATTGTAAAAAAAGAATGACGATTCAAATGTTTTTTTTTTTTTTTTTGTTTTTTCACTTTGAATATTATTTCTAACATTAATTTTATTACAACATCCAAAACAAAGTTCAATATACTTATAGTAGTCTAAAGACATTCCCAATACACAAAGTTCAAGGTATTTGGTAGTCCAAATACATTTTAGAAAAAATGTAAAAAATGTAATAAGTTTTTTTTTTTTTTTTTTTTTTTTTTTGGTTATATAAAAAATGTAATAAGTTAGATAGCTTAATCTAGTCTTATAGGCAAAATAAAAAAATAAAAAAAAATAAAAAAATAAAAAATAAAAAAAAAAGAAAGAAAAGAAAAAAGAAGATATTTTAGAAAAAACTTGAAAATGAGACTTTAAAAAAAAAAAAAAAAATTAAGCTATTTATGATCTTTTCTATAGACAAAAATTTTATTTCTCAAAACAATTCAGAACATGTTCGTAGTGATACCTAAGTCATCGTGGGCACTTTATGTATAGTTTTTTTAACAGGTGTGCGTTTGAATTTTTTATTTTTTATTTTTATTTTTATTTTTATTTTTTTTGTGTTTTTAGCATGGGTGGAAAGGTTTTTGTGCTCTTTCCGCAGAGTAAGGTTAGGAATTGTGGATTATTGCGCGTGATTATCAGGAGTTAGTAGTGGCAGCACGCAATCTTACATTACATGGTCATACAGATTCTCTTGTTGTTGAGGCATGGGCTGCTCTTCATGCTGTTGTCTTGGCGAAAGAATCAGGTTTGCTTAATATCATTTTGGAAGGAGATGCTTTGCAGGTAGTAAATGAGATTAATTTGGCCATTCCTTCTTTGAGTAAAATTGGACACTTCACTTATGATATTAGATCAGTACTGCACTCTCTTAGATCTTTTCGTGTAATTCATGTAAAAAGAGAGGCAAATTCTGCTGCCCATGTTTTAGCTAAGGCAGCTGTGTTTTATTTCAGGGACTCAATATGGTTGGAGGAAACTTGATGAGTGTCCAATATTGCATATGTGGACCCTTAATTTGCATTTACTAAACCTTTAATTTTATTATTTTCTAATGTTTTTTGTTAGTTTTGGTATTTTAGTATTTTGCAGGTCATTGAGAGAAAACAATAACTTTATGGTGAAAGAAAGCACACTTTGAGAAGACCTAGATGATTTGGTTATGTTCAATCAAATCAAGGAGAGGACTAAATTCGAATTTCTCTAATTGGAGTCAAAATCGGATTAGAATTCAAATTCTGCACATGTCATAGTATTTTGGTCATAATTTTCAGCTCAAATATCCGATTGAAGTGAATCAAGCGGCGTTGGAAAGCTAGCTCAATGTTCTACAAATCCTTGTGAAATAGGATTTTCCTAATTTGGAATTCTGCTATGAGAAATAAATGCACATTTTGATTTAAGCCTTGGTTGTTTCATCTGATAAGATTCTTATGAATTTTGGGGTACACAGGCTTTGAGGAAAATTGAAGTCTCACGAATCTATGTTAATCTCACTTTACACTTATTTGAGCATGAGTTGTCTCAATTTTCTAACTATGAGTTGAATGATTTTTGATGTCTTGATGATGTGAGTGTGTTGTTCAGTTTGTTAAACTTACTCATGATGTCTGAACCATGTGTTTGTGTGGATTCTTGTTTTTTCAACAACGTAGTGCTTTAAAATGTTTGTGGGTATCATTCCTGGCAAACTCTCACGAGACTTCACTCGTCCTCTAGGGAGTCCTAGGGGTTTAAAAGGCTTATTGCATACGCTAAATGCAATCGTTTCTCCCACGAAAAGGATTTATGTTTCAAGCTTTCATTTTATGTTTTGTTTTGTTTTGTTTTGCTAAGGAACTAGCAAAATGTAAGTTTGGGGGTATTTGATGAGTGCCAAATATTGCATATGTAAACCCCTTAATTTGCATTTACTAAACCTGTAGTTTTGCTATTTTCTAATGTTTTTTTGTTAGTTTTGGTATTTTAGTATTTTACAGGTCATTGAGAGAAAACAATAGCTTTAAGGTGAAAGAAAGCACACTTTGAGCAGACCTAGAGGATGTGGGTATGTTCAACCACATCAAGGAGATGACTAAATCGGAATTTCTCTAATTGGAGTCAAAATCGGATTAGAATTCAGATTCTGCACATGTCATAGTATTTTAGCCACAACTTTCAGCTTAAGTATCCGATTAAGGTGAATCAAGTGGCATTAGAAAGCTAACTAAATTTTATACAAATCATTGTGAAATATAATTTTCCTAATTCGGACGTTTACTATATCAAAAGTGTCCCGTAATAAAAGACCACAAATCTGGACGGATTTGGAGTCCTTTTCCTTCTTGGATTGAGTTTTGAGTCTCCTACTCAAACTAGGAGACTAACCTCCGATTTTTCTAGGAATTCTAGGGCTTCTAGGATTTGTTTTCTCCCTATAAATAGACCTCTAAGCCTCAAGATAAAAAGGGAAGAAGCTAGAGACCAAATATATTCTTTTCCTTTTAGTTTAGGATTTATTTTTCATAGCCATGTGTAGCTAATTTTTCAACTAAGGTTGAGGATGAAGCCTCACCATTGAAGAGCAACAATATTTTCATGTAAGTTTATACTATCCGATTATATTTGGTTTAATTTTTTCAATGTTTTACGTCTTTTCAATTTGTGGGATGATTTTTGGATATCTTTTGTGATTCAAGGATACATTTGATGATTTGAGATAATTTCACATAATTGATTGCTTCGGTTTTTATTTATCAAAACGTTGGATATTCATTGTGTTTCGTTCTACGGATACATTTGATGATTTGGTTTAAACCGGATATTTTTTGTGATTTATGCAAAGAACAGATTCATTGAATGATTTAATGATTTTTTTAAGCATAGTAGAACATACATAAGATTTGTATGGTGAGAACTTCGGATGTGTATTGATGAACGTGAAAATATGTTGATATGATTTGGTGGGTATGGATTCCAAAACCTTAGTACCTTTTATTTTGTTTTATTTGACTTTATTTACTTTATGTTGTTTTTCTTTTTATAAAAAATTAAACTATTTTTTGGAACTAGTTTAAGATTTAATTAATTTAGTTATAAATTTGTTTTCAAGAACACAATTCTCTGTGGGATCGACCTCGCACTTGCAAAACCCTTTATTGCAAACGATTCGTGCACTTGCGAGTACAATTAAAATTCACATCAAGTTTTTGGCGCCGTTGCCGGGGAATTGTTTGAATTTTTGAAAACTGTTTATTTCTAAATTGATTTTATCTTTCTACTAGTTATAATTAGGATTTATTTATTTATTTGCAATTTGTTTTTGTTATTCCTATTTCTAAAAATATATATATATATAATATATATATATATATATATATATATATATATTTGGTTGATGTTTTATGTAGGATATTTGCATGTTAAAAAGTGAGAACGAAGCATGGATTTTTCTTATAATAATTATAACAATTTTTCTACACAGCATGCTTCGCCTAGTGGTAGGACACCTGCTCCTATCAACTACACTCACAATTGTTACCCACATAAACCATGTTCATATTGCTCAAATCCTTATCACAGTTATAGTAATTGTCCATCCTGGGGACGAGGCTCCAATTTTTCATATGATCAAATGAACACAAATTTCTCCAGTCCGGGATTTGAGTCAAATTCCAATGTTTACAATTCAGAATGGAGGAACCATCTTAATTTCTCATGGCAAGCTCAAGCCACGGAAAATTGTGCTCCCCAATACCATGAATTGCATAATCCTGCATATCCGTAGTTTGATCACAAATCTTCCAACAACCCTTCATCATATGATCGCCTTCCTCAAAGATTATCATTGGAAGAAACACTCCAAGCATTCATTCAGACAAGCAACCGAAATATACAAGAGCTTAAGAAGGTAACCATGAGCAACAACCAGATGATGCAAGAGCTTAAGAGTGTCACCATGAGCAACGACCAGATTATGCAAGAGCTTAAACAGAGTAGAGAAGAGCTGAAGAATGCCACTATGAGCAATAACCAGGCTATGCAAGAGCTTAAGACTGCCTCTATAAGCGATAACGAGAATATATAGAATCTTGCCAAGATAGAAGGACATATTGATTATCTGGTTGCTGAATTCAACAGAATGAAGGAAGAAGAGCTTCAAAGTCAGTTGATGGCTGAAGGGCACTACATGATTGATGAGGATGATGCTAGCCATTCTTGTCATGAGCATGTCCTTGACACCACCATACTCGAGAGTAAGGAAATTGTGGATAACAATGAGGAGGAAGGAAAAGATGAGCAAATTGAGCACATAGGGGAAGAAGGAAAAGAGGAGCAAATAGTGGATGACATAGAGGAGCAAGAAGTAAAAGATGAGCAAATTGAGCACACGGAAGAGCAAGTTGAGCAAATTGAGCACATAAAGCTAGTCGAGCACAAAGTGAAAATTGAACCCCCAGCAGAGACAAGTTTGTCCAATGACAAGGAAGTGAGTACTGAAGCTCATTTCTTCATCATTATCCCTCTTGAGACACATCATGAATCCAAAGCTTTAATTCTTCAATGTCTCAAAGTGCTATCAATTTTAGTTTAAATATCCGATTGAAGTGAATCAAGCGGCGTTGGAAAGCTAGTTCAATTTTATACAAATCCTTGTGAAATTGGATTTTCCTAATTCGGACTTCTGCTATGCGAAAATTGCTCCGCAATAAAAGACCACAAATCTGGACGGATTTGGTGTCCTTTTCCTTCTTGGATTGTGTTTTGAGTTTCCTACTCAAAGTAGGAGACTAACCTCCGATTTTACTAGAAATTCTAGGGCTTATAGGATTTGTTTTCTCCCTATAAATAGACCTCTAAGCTTCAAGAAAAAGGTGTGTGAGGCTAGAGCAAAATTTTGGTGTCTTCTTGCAACAATTCTTCTTGTAAGTTCTTTTAATTTTTAATGTTTTCAATTCAAGTTAGCATATTATTTTTAGCCATGAGAGGCTAAATCCTCAACTAAGGTTGAGGATGAAGCCTCACTTGTGATTAGCAACAATATTCTCATGTGATGTAATATTTTTCAATTTTAATGAATTTGATTTTCAATTGTTTTACTTCAATTCAATTTTGTGGAATGATTCTTGGATATCTTTTGTGATTCAAGGATACATTTGATGATTTAGGATAGTTCAATAGAATTGATTGTGCTTGGTTTTCTTTGTTTAAAAAATTGGATATCCCTTGTGATTTATTCTACGGATACAATTGATGTTTTGATTTAAATTGGATATCTTGTTGTGATTTACGGATACACTTGATGATTTAATTTAAATTGGATTTCTTTTGTGATTTGGGTAAAGAATAGATACATGGGATGGTTTTAATTAATTATTTGAAGCAAAAGTAAAACATACTTAAGATTTTATTGTGAGAACTTTGGAAAATATTATTGATCATGAGAATATGTTGCTATGAGTTTGTGAGTGCGAATTCCGATACCTTAGTGCCTTTTTTTATTTGATTACATTCACTCTAGTTAATTTTGTTTATGCTTTTGATTTTTATTCACAAAAACAATCTCTTAATTTTTGGAACTAGGTTAGGATTAAATTAATTTGGATTTAAATTTTGTTTGCAAAAACGTAATTCCCTGTGGGATCGACCTTGCACTTGCAATTCATTAACTGCAAACGATTCGTACACTTGCGAGTAATTAAAATTTTCACAACAAAACTCCACCTCAAGTCTCTGATATTGTTCTTAGGGAGTCTTTGGGCCCTTAACTTTTGACCTTTGGGTCTCGTATTTATAAGATTGGAAATTTGTTCAAAAAAAAAAAAGGTAAGGAATTGTGATTTGAAAACGCAGAAAATTGTTTTTTCAAATCGCAAGCAAGGTTCATTTTTTTTTTTTTTTAAACACATAATTTTAAAGTTTATCCTGCAATTTTTAATGTCAAACTAAGATTCTGCCAAACCCTTAATTGCGTTTTTAAAAATCATTTTTTCAAATCATACATTTTAAAATCATTATGTTTAAATCACACTTCTTGAAATCACAAATTCAAACGTACCTTAATATTATAAAGAGTACTCATATGCTATTTGAGTCTTCCTAAAATTGATGTTGCTTTTAAAATCACAATTGGATCAAAATCCAATAGTGATATATATCCAATGGTGATTTTAAAAGTCACATCAATTTTAGAAAGACTACGTGAGTCTTCCTTTTAGTATTGATTAAGTGATTAAATTTACCTCTTCCTATTAGCTTAACCTTTTAGGATATGTAATAATTTAACATGGTATTAGAGCAGAGGTTCTGAGTTCAAACCTTATTTCATTTATTTATCTTCCATTTCAATTAAATATTCCACGTGTTGGGCTCACTATTAAAAGAGAGTTTGAGTCCATACGTGAGGGAGAGTGTTAAAGTATTGATTAAGTGATTTAATTTACTTCTTCCTATCAGCTTAAGCTTTTTAGATAAGTGATAGGTTAACAAGTATACTTTCCCTTAAACAAAGGGAACTCGAGATGGTGTTTGGTAATCATTTTAAAGAGATAATTTTTATGTTTTGGTTGAAAAAATGTTTTAATATTGTAAAGGTAAAATGAGTTTTAAATATTTTGTGAAATAAATTATTTATTAATATTTTGACTTTTTTAATGGAAAAGCATTAAAAAAAAAAAAAAAAAAAAAAAAAAAAAAGACCCAGTAGCAATCAGATACTTTATATCTTGTAGGAACAAGAGTGTGATTAACACCCTCCCATCGATCCCTATCGTCAGCTGGAAAGATGATCTCCTTCGTTTGTTGTAAGGTTACCTAGTTCTTTTATGTTGTTTGTTTGTGTTTTGGTTTATGTACTTATATTTAAAAAAAAAAAAAAAAAACCGAAAAAAGAAGAAGAGTAAAAGAAAAGAAGAAGAAAAAGAAAGAAGAGTGATTCACAAGCTATACGTCTAACTGAATGGGCGTGAGAATAATTGAACTAGACAAAGCAAATTGTGGCTATGCTGAAACTCACTTGGATTAAAGACAAGCTGTAAATCAACTTTGAAAATAAAATTTGGAAAAATATATGTAACACCCGCCCTCCCAATTCATGCTTGTCTGGGCTCCAATAGTCAGAACTATCCATACTTTCAAGTATTTATTCACTACAAAAATTCAAGCAGATAGCTACGTGGCTATAATAACCGTTACTGTAGCCACGTGGTCAACTCGCCACGTGTTCTAGAAGAATACGTCACTGAATGATTCAACGACGTGGCCAACATACCACGTGGCCATGGAATTCAGGCATGTGGCCACATTCAACCACGTGTCAAAAGCACGTGGAATTTCTATTTTGTTGTGCTGAGTTTGTTGGAGAACATTCACATCGATTAATAATAACAAATATGAGTGATTACTTATGTTGTAAAACAAAAAATAAACATTGCTAATTGTGTGCAAAGAATACCATTTTGCTGAATATTCTTGTAGGTAAGCACATGTAAGAGGAAGCGATGTGGTGTGCATGTTCAATTGATCGGTTTTCATGACACCCATTGGTGTGTGGTGACTTAGCCTATTTTGGAGGATCTTGGAGTAAAACCGTTGGCTCCGCTGTGAGTCCTTAAATTATGTTTCATATGTCTTGATTTTTTTTAAAGACGTAATATACAATTTCATTTATTAAAATGATATATATATATATATATATATATATATATATATATATATATATATATATATATATATCAAGTGATGAAGATGCTCTTTGAATGACTTAAAGTTGATGAAAAATTATAATTATATGAATATTGTATCTGATAAGCGACATTTTTTTGATTGATCTGTTTGAGAAAAAAAAAATAGCATCTATCACTTATATTAGCTATGGTATGCTAAATTAGAATGAATACTTTATAAGTATTTACTAATTAATTTTTCATCTATATCATTTATACTGATTAGGAATAAAATATTTGTGATGATTGATGTTCCTATTAGAGATCATTTAGCATCGGAAAAAATTTATCATATCGTAAGATTGATACCAATAGCGTTTTTATAACAAAGAGAGCCAATACTAGTTGATTATTATATGGTTGAGCCTAATAATTTGAATATTTACCGGGGCTTTAGTTGAAAAGATTTTAGTTTACTATCTTGACATAAAACTGTCAATTGAGAAAAAAAAAAAAAAAAAAAAAAAAAAAAAAAAAAAAAGAAGAGAAAATGATAGATCATACTTAGAGAAAGATGGGCTCATGGAAGTCACATTTCTTATAGCACTTGTGTGCTATTAATGGAAATTTATTTTCCTGTTCTTAGTTGGTTTATTCATTAATATTTGGTATAATAAATTTATACATGTAAATCTTGACTACATCAAGCGAATGAAAATAAATTATGAATGCTACAATTGTTAGTTTTGGGCTATCCACCAATGTGTGGGGGAAGCCAATTGTCGGATTGTTACATTTATAATAAAGTGCTTCATAAGAAAATTAGTAAAACTTCTTATGAACTTTTTAGAAATATATTAAGTCTATCTTGGAATACCTCAAAGTGTGCGGGTGTTTGGCAAAGATTATGTTGCCTGAGCCTAAAATAAAGAAACTTGGTTCTAAAATTTGTGATTGTGATTTTATTGGTTATGCTTGCAGTATTTCATGCTATAGATTACTTATTATCAAAAGTGATGTTTTTGATTACAATACTATTATTTAATCTAAAAATGCTATTTTTCTTGAGCATGTATTTCCTTTGAAAAAATAAGGAAAAGTTATTGCATGAATCTTTGTTGCTTCTAATAAATTCATTGATGATTTGCAAGAATTGAGAAGAAGCAAGCGAGCTAGAAAAGAAATGAATTTCGGTAATAATTTTATTGCTTATATTGTTGATGATGATCCAACATGTTTTGTGAAGCAATTAAATCTATTTAATGCATTTGTTTTGGTTAGAGGTTATAAATTATGTCTAACCATATTTGAAACTCATTGAGTTACCTCCTTCAACCAAATCACTTGGTTGTAACTAGATGTTTAAGAAGAAGCTTAAACTGGATGATATAATAGATAAGTATAAGGCAAGCTTGATAGCTAAAAGCTATAAGTAAAGGCCAAATGATGATTATTTAGTACTTATACTCTGTTTTACTACAATTGCCTATATAAAATGTTATTTACCATTGCTTCTATTTATAAATTTGTTGTACATCAAATGGATGTCAAAGTTGTTTTTCTAAATGGTGAAGAGATTTATATAGAGCAGCCCAAGGGACTTATAATCCTTGTTCAAGAACACAGAAGTGTTCAAATTGGTGAAATCCTTGTAGGATTAAAGCAAGCTCCTAAACAATGGCATAAAAGTTTGACAAGGTGATGTTGTCTAATGCATATTTGATTAATAGTGCAAGTAAATGCATAGCATGTTTTTACAATAATGAATGTGTCATTATTTGTTTATATATATTGGTGACTAGCTTGTTTATTTTATAAACTAGCATTGATATTGTGCATGAAACTAAAAGATCTCTTGTATATAATTTTGATATAAAATAAATGGGTAGAACTAATGTCATATTGGACATTAAAGTTCTTAGAGATAATGATTGCATTATTTTATATTAAACATATTATGTTGAAAAGATGTTTAAAAGATTTGAGCACTTTAATTATCTATCTATGCATGTCTACACCATATGATTCAAAAAAAAAAAAAAAAAAAAAAAAAAAAAAAAAAAAATTGGTAAAGAATCATGGTGATGGTGTATTGCAAGAAAAATATGCACAATTCATTGGTAGCTTGATATTTTAACAAACTATATATGCCTGATATTGCATATATTGTTGGCATGTTAAGTAGATATACTCATAATTCTGGTGTTGAGTATTGGGATGCTATCTCTAAATTTGTGAGATACCTAAAGGGCACAATTAATTTTGGTTTGCCATATTGTGATTATTCTCCTTTATTAAAAGGATATTGTGATGCTAACTGAATTTCTGATTCGGATAAACTAAAGCCTATATGTGGCTATGTGTTTACTCTAGCTGGATGGGCTATCTCTTGGAAGTCCTCAAAACAAATTTGCAAAGCAAGGTTTACTATGAAATTAGAGTTAATTGCCTTGGAGAAGGCAGGAACTGAAGATGAATGTCTAAAGAGCTTAGTAATCAATTGATTTGTCTTTATATACTAATTCAGTTCCATTTGTGTTTTGATTGTGATTGACAGGCTGCCATAGCTCGAGCAAGGAGCAAGATTTATAATGAGAAAAGTGCACAATATTGTGAGGCAGCTTATTGAGACCGGTATAAGTTCCATGGAATGTGTGAGTTCAAAAAGGAATTTTAGAAATTCTTTGACCAAGCCAC